>NC_081414.1:531012564-531314647 GCF_030272615.1 Cryptomeria japonica
TAGTTACTTTGTTGGTAGGATTAGGAATTTTAGCTTACAATTTGAGTTTGTGTGATTAACTTGTTAGGATTCCCAAAGATACTGAGAGGGGGGGTGAATCAGTATCTAACTAGTATATAAATTTACTTGACTTAAAACATGAAAAGCATATTAAAACTATGTACTGATAAACTAGAAATAATGTAGTAACTAAGAACAATAACAAAAACATGAGAAGCACACCATAACACAATGTTTTAATGAGGAAACCCGGTGTGGGAAAAACATCGGTGGGATTTGTGACCCACAATATTCGGTTACTGGCCAATAAGGGAATATTACTCTTACAATAGGGGCCTGCACATGCAGGAAGGCCAAGTGCCTAGAGCTCACTGCTTAATTACAAAAGAAGTCACACTAAATTAAAAAAATGGATTATACTAATCCAATGTCTTGTATTGCTTCAGATCAGCATCTGCTATACCAGATTTAGTACCGTTTTAAGCTCTGTACAACATAAACCCTTAACCAATATTTTGCATATTAGGTCTGCTTATTTCACATCCTATTTCACACATTTCCTATTACAAAATGATCTCATACATATATGAGTCATATTACAACTCACCATGTCGGCTTACAATGATTTTACAATTAATTACAAAATACATTTTAAACAAAATTGAAGTCGGCCAAGGTGTCGGTATCCTTCCTTTCACTGCCGATGTTCTATATGCCGGTGTATAGTCTGTCAGTGCCGGTGCCGATATCTTTGTCTTGCTGGGGTCATATGATTGCAAGGTTGCCATCAATGACAAGACCTTCAATCACCTACAATTTCTCATTGGAGTATGCATTTGCCAACAATCTCCTCCTTTAGCATTGATGGCAACACTCATGAGAAAAACCAAAAGTGTCCAAAATTATATCCAAAAATAGTCTGCCAAAATTGTCTTACCAAAACTGTGTGCCAAAAAATGTATGCTCCCCCTGAGCAGATGATGTCCTTTCTTCTGACCATTTTTCTCATCCCACTACTCCCCCTTTGACATCAATGACAAAGGTTGTCATTCGGTGTTAGTGGAGTCCTTTCTAGATTCTTGTAACTGGTGGGTTAAAATCTGAAAGATATTTGTCAAAATTAAATTTATACTGTTACTGAATGTTTTGCTGTCGTTTATTGCCTCTTGAGTTCTTTGCACTGTACCAGTGAGTATGTGCATTTGTTCTTCCGATGTTTTCAGTCCGAGAACCAGAGCCTCAGATATTTATTTTCTCAAAGAAATAAGGTTTTCAATTCTTGGACTAAGTTTGCATTTCAAGTCCTTTGCTTTATCCTTTATTCCCTGTTTGTCATTTTCTAGTTTCTTGATTTTCTCTTCTTGCTCTGCAATCTTTTTCTCTAACTCCAAAAATGAATCCGATGCACCTATCAGATTGTCAGCAATATTGTATATCTTATCTTGTGCTTTGTTGATCTCCTTGTCAAGATCCTCTGTCAAAATATTTATTTTACAGGTGTCCCTGTACAGTTTCTTAGAGTCAAGAATTATTTCTCCATGTTTCGGTAATAGAGTATCCATTTTCTCCTTGTTCTTATTTACAATATCCTCAAAGAATTTCTCTTTTTCCTTTATCACCCTTTCCTTAAATGTATCCTCATTTATTTGATCAATAGTCAATAAGTTACCGGTGATGAACTTGGACAATGTGCCTAGTTGTCCTAAAGAATCCTTATTATCAACTATGCACTTTGGTGCAATCAATTTAAGAATTAGAATTGTATCATCAATAGCCTTATAGGCTTGTGTATTGCATTTTGTGATCTTCTTTATTGAATCTAACAAGACCTCTGTTACATTTGTAGGTCTAAATTCTGCCATAGATGTACCAAATGTTTGTCCAACAGTCTTTATAATAGCCATGCTACCAGTTGTGGTAATTACTTTACTTGATTCGACCTCTGGTAGGTCAGTCCGTGTTTGCATTTTCGCAAACAAAGGTTTTTGCTTTTTAGTTTGGGCTGGTGGCATTGTGTCTGTCTGAACCTGTGCTTCAACATGTACTTGTTTTGGTTTCTCTATTTGTGTCTCAGAGGGTTTCTCTGAGCTTTTAATTGCCGGTTTCTTAGATGTAATCTCAGTTTGTACCTCTGAACTCTCTTTTGCCGGCTCTTCAGATGGTTTTTCTGTTGTATCTATCAGTTTCTTTGTGGTATCCTCTGTCGGTTGCTCTGTCTATGTAGGTTTTTCTATGTTCATCTCAACCTCTACAGCCGGTGACTCAGTAGTCACATTTTCACCTTATCCTCAGTGGTTTCTCTATCAACCACAACATTAACTTCCTGTGTGTCTACATTTACCGTATACAAAATTTTAGAATTAGGATTTGTATCCTCTACTGGAGTTTCCATACTCTCTGTGGCCGGTTGTCTGTCAGTAGTGTCTACCAGTGGAGTATCTGAAAGAGGTGGGGGCACATTGTCAATTATTTTTAGGCTTGGTAGTCCACCTACCTTACCTTTCCCCTTATCTCTGTCCTTTTGATATACTTTGATAGTTTTTGGCCTAAGTAATTCTTCCTCTTTTTCTTTTTCCACAAAGAATATATCCCATGCATCTGCTATTTCCTCAGATACTTCATTTACTCTACCAGCCATTAGTGCTACATGCCGGTGAGCAGTGGAGAATACTGTCCAGTTTGCTTCACTAGTTAATTTGTCTATTTCATTAGGTGAGTTAACTGGATGCACTGCAAGTAATTTTTCAATCTTAATTTTCTTATCCAGCTCAACAATGGATAATCTTATAGCTTCAAGTCTCCTATACAGATCATTTGGAATTTCATCAACAATTTGCATAAAAAAAATTCTTGTATATATCTAAGTGTAGAATTACACTGTTCTCTATGCTTTCCTTATCATCAGCTGATAGTGTATTATATATTTTGTTTATGTTCTTTAGCTTACCATCCTCTGTAATTTCGCTAAGAAGTTTGTCTAGAGGAGCAATCGTCTGTTTCACCTTCTTCTTAGGAGTCATTTTCTTTGCTGGAGGCCGTACTACCTATTGTTTTTGCCTGGTTCTTTTTGGTGTAGGAGAGGGTACCGGTGAGGGTTTTCTTTTTCTTATAACCCTTTTAAATAATGCCGGTATATCACTCACAGAAGAAGTTCCAACTGGTGAAAGATGAGTTTCTGGTTGAGGTGCTTCCAACTCACTTTCACTTATACCAGTTTGTCTCAAAACATCTTCCTTGATTGCCTTTGCCTGCGGGGTTCCTTTTCTTACAGTTGCTTCAACTTTCTTAACCCTTTTCCTAGATTGAATAGTAATTTCTATTGTTTTAGCACTACCAAACACTTTCTCTTCCAGTTCCTTTGGAGCTTCAAGGAGGGCTTTTGCATAAGTTTCTATGATGTTGTCATCTGTTTCATAGCCCATTTCAGTTACCCAAATAGTTCTAGGGATAACTGCCTCCATCCAGATTTCATCTTTCTTGATCACAAAACAGATTTCTTTCTGATACTTATCCACAATAGCTTGTGACAATCTTACTCTAGTTTTCATTCGAGCCTTCAATGCTTGAAAATACTCATTTAGGTTTTTCTCTCTGTTATCTCCCATATTTCTTAGTAATTCTAACAGTTGTTTTCCTACCAGTATGTCAAAGCTAAAATCTCTAGCACCAATACCAGGTACTTGTTTGGTTATGTACAACATCAAACAAACAAGTAAGTTTCCAAATCTGAATGTTCCTTTCTTATCTCCTTTAATCTTTCCCAAATTGTCTATCAACTCATCTTTAAGCCATTCACATATATCTATTCTTGCATTATCATTGACCATATCAAAGGCACTTTTGATACATAGGCTAGAAACTGAATTTAACCTATTTGCATGTGTAGCCTTATAACCTAAGATCATACTGATAAATCTGACATTAATGTCTTTTACATCGTTTACCCTTAAAGACCTTTTATCAAATGTTGCACCAGTTAGGTTTTTCACTGTGTCATTTGAGACCTTCTTTGTTTTGTCAGGTCTGTTACCGGTGGAAGGTAACCCTGTTACAACTTTTACGGCTTCTTTAGTGATTTTATGAATTGAGTTCAACCAGAAAAATTGACCATGTACTATGCTTAACACAATCCTTATGATATCCTTGGGAAAATCCGGGATACTAAGAATTTTAGTAAAACCTAGGGTTTCCACTAGTTTGTGTTCCGGCTTGACATTTCCAGATTCATCACAAATCATAGACTTATACATATTCTTAATCTCATCATCACCTAATTCCTCAATATGACAATGTATATACATCCTAGGGTATTCAACATATACTACTCCCTTAGGAATTTGAGAAAATGCACCTATGCTATCATCTTTCTTTGTAATTTTGGGAACCAGCTTGAAAATGGGTCTAGGGCGCTTAATAACCTCAACAACAGTAGGGTTTGCAATGAATTCAAGATTTGATGAAGATCCCATAGCTATAAATACCTTAATCTGCCTTAGGGATGAATGCTTTGATGGATTGCTTCACTTCTTCGCTTAGAATGCCTTCGCTCGGGAATTTTCGCGCTCTCAAAGATTTGAATGCTCGGTGAATGAAAAAGGAGCCAAAACATTTTCTTTATAATGTTATTTTCTCCAACTACCATATTTAATGCTCGCCGGTTAAGTCACAACTTAACTCATCTGCCAGTATAGAAGTAATTTCAACTTCTCACCATCAACCGAGGGAATAATAGTAAGTTTTTCATTTTGCTGCTTAACCCCCAAAAGATTTTTCTTTAGTTAGATGAAGAGTCTCCTACAGGTGGAGTGTTACTCTGTTCTACCGGTGGAGGAGTATTCCCATCAACATTCAGATCTGACTTTCCGATCGATTGTTTTGAGAATTCTTGCTTTACCTCTTCAACCTTTTCTTTACCTTTCAAACTAGGACCTTTGTTATTTGCCGGTGATGCCTTACTTCTACAAAATTTTGCAATATGTCCAATTTTGTTACAGGCATAACAAGTCACATTGTTCTTCTGAATAGCTTTCCCATATCCTATGCCAGTATGTGTTCTGCATTGATCAGACAAGTGTCCAAATCTTCCACAAATATAACATCTTACATTCATTTTGCAATTCTTTGAATTATGACCAACTTTGTTGCATTTAGAACATTGACCGGTGGGTGTATTAGTATTATGATAATTTCTATATCTACACTGATTTTCTCTATGACCATACTTGTTACTGTTAAAGCATTTGCCATTAAATTTGTAAGCAATAGGCTGTCTTACCGGTTTGCTATGATCATGATTGTTTGTAGTACCTGAGCTTTCACCAACTTCAAAGCCAAGGCCATTTGTATCACCATTAGGTTTCTGATTCTTCAACATGTCACCAAGTTCTTCTAAACTTTTCTTGAATTTCTCCTTATGTTGATTTGCAACAGTTAGTTCATTCTCCAAGATTCCTTTTTGTCTCATGAGTTCAGTTCTGTCATTTTGTGTGTGCATAAGATCTGTCTTCAACATATCATTTAGTCTTCTAACCAAGTCTTCTTCATTCTTCTTTATGTCTTCAATTTCTTTACAGAATCTCATAGTCATATCTTGCATCTCATTCTTTGTTGTATTGATTTCTTGTCTTAGCTTGTTTACCAAATCGTTAAGAGTTTCCTTTTCATTTTCCTCATTCTGCATCTTTTCACAAAGTTCTCTCCTCTTGTTCCTTGCAATAGTAAAATTCTCTTGAAGTGCTTGAATAATATCCTGAGCAGCTTTTAGATCATCCTCAAGTTTGATATTCTTCACTTTTTCTGCATCATAGTTTGTAAGAGCTATTTCCAATTGCTTTTTCAAGTTTTCCATCTCTACTGGTGACAAGATCTTCCTCAAGCTATTATGCTTATGAAAATAGAGGACCAAGCTCTGATACCAATTGTTAGGATTCCCAAAGATACTGAGAGGAGGGGGTGAATGAGTATCTAACCGATATATAAATTTACTTGACTTAAAACATGAAAAGCATATTAAAATTGTGTATCGGTAAACCAAAAATAATGTAGTAACTAAGAACAATAACAAAAACATGAGAAGCACACCATAACACAGTGTTTTAACAAGGAAACCCAGTGTGGGAAAAACCTCGGTGGGATTTGTGACCCACAATATTCGCTTACTGGCCAATAAGGGAATATTACTCTTACAATAGGGGTCTGCACATGCAGGAAGGCCAAGTGCCTAGAGCTCACTGCTCAATTACAAAAGAAGTCACACTGACTTACAAAAATGGATTATAATAATCCAATGTCTTGTACTGCTTTAGATCAGCATCTGCTATGCCAGATTCAGTACTGGTTTAAGCTCTGCTACAACATAAACCCTTAACCAATATTTTGCATATTAGGTCTACTTATTTCGCATCCTATTTCACACATTTCCTATTAATGATCTCATACATATATGAGTCATATTATAACTCGCCATGTCAGCTTACAATGATTTTACAATTAATTACAAAATACATTTTAAACAAAATTGAAGTCGGCCAAGGTGTCGGTATCCTTCCTTTCACTGCCGGTGTAGAGTCTGTCGGTTTCGGTGCTGGTATCTTTGTCTTGCCGGGGTCATATGATTGTAAGGTTGCCATCAATGACAAAACCTTCAATCACTTACAATTTCTCATTGGAGTGTGCGTTTGCCAACATAACTTAGATAGATTTCATGCTTTGTTTTGATTTTATGAAACTCATTCCCATTTTCCTCGTCCACATCTAGTGAACCTAACGTGAAGCACACTGAATTTGATATCTTGTTTTAGCCTTTTGATCAATTGTAGCTTCCAAAAAATTTATTTCCATGCCCAACACTGGTCCTGCAGAGCTGGTTGAGTTTTTTGCATAGGTGGTCAAATGTCTCGTGTAGGTGGTTCAATCTAATGCGTAGTTGGTCAAATCTAGTGCACAATTGGTCAAATATAGTGCACAATTGGTCCAATCTAGTGCACAATTGGTTAGAGAGAATTTTTTACCAGTTTGTTTGATCTCGTGTGCAGGGTTTGACTGATAAACTTGTTATATGCAAGGTTTTGATAGATTTATCTGGTTGATTTGTAGGTTTTGGGGTGATCAAAGCATATGTTGTAGGATATAAATCTTAAAATTAAACAACTTTCATTTAGGACTTAATTAAATCATGGATTGACCCTTTTCAATTTCATGCAAACAACTTTCTAGGACCTAATTAAATCTTGGATTAACCTTTCAATTTCATGCAAACAACTTTCTATAGCTCTTAATTAAGCTTGGATTAATATTTCAATTTCAGTTATAATCTTCATCTAGTCCTAATTAGGAGGCTGATTGATGTCAATTTTATTTCACAATCTTCATCTAGTCCTAATTAGGAGATCAATCAACTTTCAATTCAAGTCACAATATTCATCTAGTCCTAATTAGGAGACTAATTGAACATTCAATTTCAAGTTACAATCTTTTCAAGCTTCAAAAGACAAGTCTGGCAAAGAGAACATGGATAAGAACAAAGGAAACTTGAAGAACAATGTGAACATCATCAAAATCAGACCAATCTTGCACCTCAATAGGAAAACTAAATCTTCTTTTGCTCTCCTTTTGTCCATTTATGCTTAAATTAGGGTTTTATTTGTCAAAATTGAAAAATTGAAGCTCTATCAATCTTCTACACAGGTTGTCAAATGTAATGCACAGGTGGTTCAATCTAGTGCATAGTTGGTCCAATCCAGTGCACAATTGGTCCAATCTAGTGTGTAGTTGGTTCAATCTGTTGTGCTATTGGTAATTTTTTGGGCATTTGGCAGGTATACTTGGATTCTTGGATAATCTTGGTCAATCAGTTAGATTGAAGTTTCATTTAATTTTTTTGGGTTACTAATCAGTTTCTTGCAAGCATTGTGGCATCTATGGGATGAAGATTGAAACTCACTAAACTACTAATTCATTTGATGTAGAATAATTATCGAAGAATGAATGTCAAACAAAAATTTTAGTAGCGTAAATCATCACTACTATCTTTTTAGTTTGGTTTAAAATGGGCATGGGACTACCTTTTGATTAGAGTAGCTCACATACTGCTATCTTTAAGGGAAATAAACTTTTGTCTTCTATTTATGGAGCACTTTCTCAATTTGTAGGGTGGGCCCACTATTGAGTACCTTTCCACCTGTCTTCAGAGTCTTGGGAGAGAGGGAAAGGTGATAACGACACCCACTTTTTTATTTTATAGTAGAGTGATATCTTTGATTGGGGATTTGATCACCTCACAAGGGTATTTTGAATTGAGATATGCTGGGGATATAATCTCTCCCAGTGTGATATCGAGCGGTGTGTTTTCAAGTGGCTATAAAAAAACCTTGTCAAACTGTTAGAGTGTGGAGTGAATTTGACGTAAGTAGATGCCTTATCTACACTGATAAGCTCAATTAGAGCCTAAAGTGTCTTGCTTCAAGGATTCATTGTTGGACTTAGCGTATCGGAATAAATACTACGAACCAATTGTTCTAGATAGCAAAAAACCTTCTACTTGTTGACTCAGGCATTGTGATACATGCATGCCAAAGATACTCATCATGTAACTATCAACCCACGGATTTTCACCTGAAAGATAAGATAAAAGCTTAGCAATCCCATGAAACATGGGAACGTTCTCGAGCCTATGGGTTGCTCATTGTGAGGATGAACCTCTAGATTATAGGATGGCTCCCTTTTTTATATCATAAAACTAATGACTTTGCTTGGGAAAAGGGATAGAAGTATGCACTGGAAATGAAAATAGTGACTACAAGGTGATACACCAAAACATCTTGACTTGATCTGCTATGTAGAAGTATAGATGCTTTTCATAAATGTTTCATATGAAAGGTTTAAATTTTTTTGATGTTTGTGTAAAGGAAAATAATATAGTTTTCACAATTTCAT
Source organism: Cryptomeria japonica (assembly GCF_030272615.1). Lineage (NCBI taxonomy): Eukaryota > Viridiplantae > Streptophyta > Pinopsida > Cupressales > Cupressaceae > Cryptomeria > Cryptomeria japonica. Next base: position 531,021,499 of record NC_081414.1, read on the forward strand.
TCATCAAAAAGCGCATTAAAATCATTGATCTTCACTATAACATGCTATACCATCAACTGAACATTGAAGGAACTAGATAAAAATGAAGGATTATTGAGTAACAATCACAATACTTTCATCAACACATTCACATATAACACTTAGAACAAAGATATAAGAGAAGGAACAAGCTTTTTATTGAAAAGAATGAGTCTTTTTCATTACAAGTCTAGAAAAACGCTTACATAATAACTAAATTATGGAATGAGTTACAAATGTCTAACTTGTTACTACAAGAAAGAAAAGACCAAGAACTAGAGAGAGAAGTGAGAACAAATCTGACTTATAACAAAAATAAGATGCAAAAATTTGAATTTCAAATTGTTGGCTGCCTTTTAATTGATGTTGATTGCCCCCTCTCCTCAAAATCAGGTACTAACTGGTTGAAAATTTGAAATAACAGTTGCTGGGTGAGATGACTTGAAAATCCCTTAGAAAGTGGGCTAGAACTGAGGTTTCCTATTGATTTTGCTCAAAAAATTCCCCTTGACTGATGGTCAACCCCTTGGGGTCTTCAAATCAAGGGTAGGACTGTTGTGTATGTGTCAAAATCCCCCTCAAAATATGGGATTTTTCTTTGGTTGTCCCTCTTTGACCTATCTTTGAAATTTGAACCTAAGCTTGGTTATAATAATGACAAATTTGAATTTGAATTTGAAATATTATCATCATTCTTCACAAATCCCTTTTTGGTGACTGGATCTTGAATGGGTGACTGTTATCCTTGATACTATAGAGTGCTATATCTGAGATACTTTAATTAATATCACAAAAAATGGCTTTCAAATGACTATAACTATAACTCTCTACTGAGTCTATGGGTTTATATGACTGAGATTTTTATTGTATGATGTGTGTCTTGAGGGAATTAGAAACCTCCTCAAAGAAAGACATTGCTCTTGGAATGTAGATTTTGATCATCATACTCTTCTCTCACCACCATATTGTGAATACATTTGACTTTTATTGAGGCTCTTCATGACAAAGATTATCATGACTACTGCATTGACCTAGAATAGTCATTACTTTGGTGAGTTCTTGAGCTTATACTCTCCTTTGTTTGTTAAGGTCAATCTTACTCACTGTTTAGGTAATGCTCCTTTCACAAAATTTTGAATTTTGGTCCCAAGTTTGCATTGATGATTAGTTTGAATTTGAAATTCAAATCTTACCATCATTCCCTACAAATTCCTTATGATGAATGTGACTGCATTACTCATGCTTGAACTTGGAAAGACCCTATTTAGATGTCTACAATATTCTTTACTTTCCCCTTTATCTTTGGTTACAATTTTTCAAGTAAAAAATATGACTTCTATTAGTAGTGGAGAGGTTGTGGTGTGAACCCAACTTGGAGTTTATTTGTACTTCTCATTTTCCTTAAAAGATTGCAAATATTCTTCTCCTATCTGAAACCAACTTAATGTTCCATACCTCTTCTCATTCATGAATGTGACCAGACAACATGACTCCATTCTTTACAAACTAATTAATGTATGGTACTCATAAATGCCTACTGTTAGAAGCTTTGTTCATTGTCAAACCTCATTGACTATGCTTTACACTTTTGTGCCTTTTCTTAGATTGTGTTGCTATTGTTACTGACCTCTGTTATAGTCATGAATATTTTGATGGATTTCTTTGTTTTCTCATTGAATATCTTATGAATGTGCTTAAAGATTGCTATCTTGTGTTGGTACGAATCCTTCTTAAACCTTTTAGTGACTGTCATTATATATGAGTAAAAGGCTTGCTCATTTTGTTGTCATGATATGGCTTCTACAAAAGCCTTTCTTACTATTATAGGTTCTTGACTTAATTGGTTTGAGACATTTTGGTGATTGTATTCTTGGATGCTTTTAGTGATTGTTAGACTGTTAGATTCAATGACAGTCCCAAAGACACTGAGAGGGGGGGGGGGGGGGTGAATCAGTGTCTAACCGGTTTGTTAAATCTTTAAACTTATTTATATCTTTGCAACCCAAAAAAATGTACCGGTAAACAATAAACAGTGCAGTAAAGACAAATAATAGAGACAACATAAATGCACACCATAACACAAGATATTTTAACGAGGAAACCCGGTGTGGGAAAAACCTCGGTGGGATTTGTGACCCACAATATTTACTCACTAGCCAATATGAATAAATACTACTTACAATAGGGGCCTGCACATGCAGGAAGGCCAACTGCCTGGAGCGCACCACTCAAAAGAGTTTCACTGACTACAATATGGATAATTAAATCCAATACAATGTACTGCTAAAAATAGCATCTCTAATGCCTAGTCCAGTACCAATTTAAGCTCAGTTAGATACCTTAACAAAAACCTTTCGCTGTCTTTACATATACCAATAATAATCACCTATCCATTACCATACAAAAATGATCTATAAGATCTCATACATATATGAGTCTTTACAATAGACTAAGTCAACTTACAAATAATTAGTTACATTTACAATATAATTCATATAAGAAATTCTTTATCCCATGTCGGCCTGAGTGCCGATCTACTTCATTTCTGGTGTAATCTGGATGCCGGTGAAAGTGTCTGCCAGGGCCGGTACCTGCCGGTGTATGATGTCTTAATATGCCGGTGCATGTGTAGAAACCTATTATCGGTTGGTTGCCAGTTGGTTGCCAGTTGGTTGCCAGTTGGTTGCCATCAATGACAACATCAACTATTCTCATTAGAGTGTACAATGCCAACAATCTCCCCCTTTGTCATTGATGGAAACACTCATGAGAAAAAACCAAAACTGCTTTCCAAAAAAAGTGTGCTCCCCCTGAGCAAGTGATCTCCTCTATGCATTTATTTTCTCCATACTACTCCTTATTTTTCTCCATACTACTACTCCCCCTTTGACATCAATGGCAAATGATGTAAAAAAGAATCAAATAATACAAAAATGCTACCTCATCGCCTGTAACCGGTTGGTTACAATTTGAAAAATGTCTGCCAAAATTTTATTTAGGCTCTGCATGAATTTGTTGCTGTTGGAGAGAATGGTCTCAGTTTGCTGGATCATGCTAGTTAGATAGTGCATTTGTTGCTCCGGTGACCGTTTGAACTGTTGCCTTTGATAGCTCAACCCGCTGAGTAATGAGACTATCCAATTTTGGACCAAGTTTACTTTTGAGTTCCCGGGCTTTTAACATTATCCTTGTTTTCTCTTTCTCAAGTTTCTCTAACTTCTCCTCAAAACTACCATTTCCTGCTAAAAAACTGAGATAAGTCCCGAGGAACCTATCAAATTATTTTCAATATCATCAATTTCTTTTTGCGTCTTCTTGATTTCCTCATCTATATCCTTAGTCAGATGGTGAGGCTTGCAAGATTTTCTATACAACTCCTTACATTCCAAAACTGTTGAGTTGAGTACCGATAATAATGAATCCATATGCTCATTACAGTTTTTGATGGTTTTCTCAAAGAATTCTCCTTTCTCTTTATCTATTCTTTCCTTTATAGTATCCTCATTCACCTTATCTATAGTTATGATATTTTCAGCAATGAATTTGGACAATGTGTCCAATTTACCTAAAGAATCATTAATGTGATCTATCTTACAGGGAGGTGCAATCATCTTCAAGATAGGTAATGTGTTATCAATAGCCTTAAATGCTAAGGCATTGCAATCTATTATCCTCTTGATAGAATCCAATAGAACATCTGTTATGTTAGTGGGTCTGAATTCTCCAGTGGATGTGCTTGGTTCTGCCATGGGTTTCCTCTCAACAGATGTCTGCCCAATTACCTTCACTATTTCCTCCTTATTTTCATCAGTTGCTTCCTCTTTACTTACATTTTCTTCCGGTTCCTCTGTCTGTATTTGTACCTCTGCTTTTGATTTTTCAGTCTATACAAGTACCTCTTCAACTGCCAGTTTCTCTGATTCTGGTTTCTCTAGGTTAGTTACCTTATCCTCTATTGGTTTCTCAGTCTCCGGTTGCTCTGTTTGTGCCGATATCTCAGTCTTTTGAGAGTCAACAGTGTGTACTGGTATCTCATCTTACTATCCTTAACATCATCTGCCTTAACCTCTGTAGTCTCTTTATCTACAACAATGTTAATATTCTGTGTATCCACATTCATGGTGAAAAGTATTTTAGACTTCGGGTTAGTATCATCATGAGTTACTTCATCAGTTGCCTTATCCGGTTGATTTTCTGTATGTACCGGTGATGCTGAAGTTAATGGAGGGGTGTCCTGAGCCATTGGAGGGATGTTATTTGTTACCTTTATAGTAGGTACACCACCAATCTTTCCTTTCCCTTTGTCCTTTCGGTACACCTTAGCAAAAGATTTGTCTATTTTCTATCTTTCCTTTTCCTCTTTCTTTTCCTTTTCAACAAAAAAGATATCCTATTTGTCTATAGTCTCATCAACAATCTCCTTAACTCTCCCAGCCATTAGGCTCACTTGCCGGTGTCCACTGATAAAAACTGATCGGTTTGCTTTAGAGATTAGCTCATCAATTTCCTCTCTAGAGTTTATAGGGTGTACTACCAATAATGCTTCAACTTTTAGCTTTTTATCTAGTTCCATTACTGACATTCTTTTAGCTTCTAGCCTTAAATATAAGTCATTCAGTAGATCCTCTACAACTTCAATCAAAACCTTCTTATAGATATCTAAATGCAAAATTATACTGGCCTCTATAGTGTCCTTGTCTGAGTCTTTGCAAGAATGATATTATTTATTCACATTGCAAATATTTCCATCCCATGTTATCTCATTTACCAGTTCCTCCAGTGTTAGGGTATTCGATGTCTCAGTCTGTTTCTTCTTTGGTGTTAGTTTATTTTTAAGTTCCTTTACAACCTGCTGCTTCTTCCTCAAAGTTCTAGTCCTTTTGGGAGAAGGAGAGGGTACCGGTGAGGGTTTCCTCTTCTTTCTTTCAACTCTTTTGAACTCTGCTACTTTCCCACTGTCTGTATCTGAAGAAGTAACAACCGGTGAAACATGAGCTTCCAGTTTCAATCCTTCCAGTTCACTGGCAGATATACCACTTATGTTTCATTACATTTTCTTTGACCTCCTTTGCCATCTTGGATGCATCTCTGATAAACTTTTCTCTCATTTTTCTCTGCTTCTGCATCGAAACAACACTCTTAATTGTCTCAACATTTCCAAAAGTTTCTTCAGTTGGTTCTCTATGTGCCTCAAGTACTGTTTTAGCATATGTTTCAAGAATGTTTAGATCAACTTCATAACCCATTTCAGTAACCCAAATAGTTCTAGGGCTAACTTCTTCCATCCATGGCTCATCACGTTTGATTACAAAGTAGATTTGCTTGTCATACTTGTGTACTATGCTCTGGGGTAACCTTTCTCTAGCTCTCATCTTAGTCTGAAAGTTTTTTAAATAATCTATTATAATGTTGTCACTGTTTGAGTCCATACCGATGATAGCTTCCTTGATTTGTTTGCCTACCAGGATGTCATATCCAAAGTCCTTATGACCAATACCGGGTATCTCTTTGGTGAAGTAAAGCATTAGACACATAGGTAGGTTGCCAAAATGAAATCTCCCTTTCTTGTCACCCTTAATCCTTTTCAAGTTGTCTATTAATTCATCTTTAAGCCATTCACAAATATCAATCTTAGCATTGTTCTTTACCATCTCATATGCATTATGAATACATAAGCTGGAAATTGAATTCAATATGTTTGCATGAGTTACTCTGTATCCAAGTACCATACTCACATATCTCACATTAGCATCAGTAATGTCATTAACCCTAAGAGATCTGTTGTCAGATGTAGCTCCGGTTAACTCCATAACTCCCTTGTTAGGTATCTTCTTAGTTTTGTCAGGCCTACTACTGGTTGAGGGTAAACTAGTAACTGCCTTGATTGCTTCCTTAGATATTTTAAAAATAGAGTCAAGCCACATGAACTCTCCATGAACTCTACTCAGAACTATACGGACTACCTCCTTAGGAAATTAAGGTATGTTCAGTATCTCAATGAATCCTAAGTCTTCAACTATCTTATGCTCCGTTTTAATTAAACCTTGTTCATCAATAATGACACCGCTGTACATGTTCTCCAAATCATTGGTTCCTAGATTTTCTATGTTGCAGTGAATGTAGATTCTAGGGTCTTCGACAAAAGTGACTCCCTTCAGAATTTAAAAAAAAGCTTTGATAAAATCATCTTGCTTGGCAATTTCAGGGATGATTTTAAACACGGGCCTAGGGCGCTTAACATTTTCTACCACAGTAGGGTTTGCAATAAACTCAGGTGCAGAAGATGAAGCTGCAATTTCGAAAGATAAATACCTCTTAGCTTGAAATCCTTGACCACCTAAAAATCACTTCGCTGCTTCGCCTTTAGATTTCCCCTTGCTCAATTTCATGCTCTCTGAATGCTTGAATTCTTGGTGAGTTGAAATGAGGGTTTTTCGGTGTTATATAAACAAGAATCTCTTAAAAAACTGCATTAAATTCTTGCCGGTTAAGTGAAATCTTAACACATTTGTCGATAAAGAAGAAATGTATCTTCTTCCCATCAACCGAGGGTAGAAAGCATGATTTTCAACTTGCTTCCATACCCCCTAAGCATTGTTCCTTAGTTAGATGAATAATCTCCTACCAGTGGAGGGTTACTTTGTTCTACTAGTACAGAGATAGATTCATCAACTCTCTGATCTCCCTTCTTAATCCATTGTTTTGAAAATTCTTGCTTTATTTCATTTACCTTTTCTTTTCCCTTCACACTAGATCCTTTATTGGTCGCCGGTATAGTCTTTCTTCTACAAAATTTTGCAATGTCCTATCTTGTTCTGATTGATTAAAAAATAGGTTTTAAGGACTTGAAACCTTTACATCATAGAAAGAGAAAGAGTAGCAAAAGGATTAAAAGTCCGCATACATAACGACTGGCCAGAAGACCAACAAACAGAAAGAACAACAAAGCAACAAAACAACAAAACACAACAAAGAAACCGGGGAGATGCTACACAACAATTTTCTTTAGCAGGTCCTCTACCTTTATCACCAACTCATCATAGGTAGCCTCGACAGCTTTCAGCTATTCTTGATCCTTGTTCATTTTCTTTTCCTTCCTCTTGCCTCTGGTGCGGGTTCTGGGACCTTGAGCTTCCTCTGTACCTTCAGCGTCCAGGTCAATTTCCTGGATTTCCTTGTCATCATCAAGCTTACTGATGAGGGTATGAGTATTATTGGCCGAGATTTTCAGAATACTAAGGCTCTACTCTACGATATTCTTAAGGCACTCCTCAATTTTTTCCACTTTAGTGACAGTATCCGAGAGTGTTTTTTCACTAGTTTCCGCAAGGCTTTTTCTGTCCAGCATCTCCTTTTCAATCTTCTCAAACTTGGGGTTGAAAGCATCTCTGATGTCTTCCATTTTAGCAATAGTGTTTTTCAGATCCTCAATATAGTCAGCCATTGTATTCCCCTCCCCTATATTAATGGTCTCCAGAATCAGGACTCTGTTGCATAGGTTTTTATACTCATCCACAACTTTCTTGTAACCATCAATGAGCCATTCCATAGTTTTCATAAAACCATGCAAGCCCTCGGGAGGAGGGCCATAGGGGGGAGTCGCTTTTTCAGGGGTTACCTATTCATCTTTAGGGATATGGAGGGTGAAGATAGTGTCGGCAGCCCTGAGAGTCTCTTCCATTGTCTCCTTTTCCAGGCTATGCTCGGCTTCCAGGGTCCTAGCTTGCTTGTCAGCTTCCGGTTCCTTGCCAGTCTCCTCTTTTTTCTTATGCTTTTTCCGGGTCTGGGCTTGGTTTTTAATTTTCTTCTTCAGCAACCCTTTAGGGTTCTTCTTCTCCTCAGAATAATCCGAATCCTCTTCTTCTGAAGAGATGCTGATCAAGGGTTTGATTTGAAGTTTTTTGCCCTTGGAAGATGAGGGTCTTGTTTTCCTCTTCTTACTACTCTCATACTCTGAATCATCAGAGCTATCCTTAGTATCAGACGAGGAATCATTGTCAGATTCCTCCTCCTCTAAAAAAGCAGAATCAAACATATCTTCCTCAGAGTCCACAGAGGGCTGCATCCGGTTAATTTGACTGGCCTTTAAATGGTCATAAATAAGGACCATTAGGCCTTGGTGCATTGCAGTATCGCCTAGAGGATTCTCTTTGTAGGCTTTAAGGGAAGCATTCATTGAGCAAAGCAAGAAATAAGGAAAATTTACCTTATCATTATGCCTAAAGTGATTTAATAGAACAAAATGATATCCATAGACTTTCGTAAACCTACCATCTAGAGTAATATACCGCATTAAAACAAAGAGAATTTCCCGCTAGGGTTTGGCAAAAGCCCTAGGTGGGTAGTAGGTTTTGCTCAACTTTACCAGTCATTTTTTCTCTTTCTCAGTAACCGGGTACCTTTCAATGGCTTCCCTGTTGACCTTCCTGTCTCTGTAGAAGTTGCAGCCTTCCCTGTTGAGACCCGTAGCTTTAGCAATTAAATCTTCATCAATTTCCACCATTTGGTCACCCATTTTTAACATGCCCTTCTTCCAGTTTTTGCAGAAAAGGCTAGTTACCATTCCATCACGACCGTGGAGTCTCTCTATGAAGTTTGAGAGACCACCCTTCTACAAAATACCCCACACCTCTTCCTTCTATTTCCATTCCTTGCAACTACTTGGCTCATATCATCTCCTATTTCCACCCATGATGTCGCTTCTCACAGCCAAATTTTGAAACTTGCAGAGCTGGTTAAACAGAGAGCTTTTCGGAACTAAAACAATTACCCAGCAAGTGTGGGAGTTGATGGCATTGATGTTATAATGAGTGATTTTCTCATTATAGAAATAAATCGAAGTGCTCACATTAGTACTTTTCATTATTACCCTGTCAATCAAGAGTCTTTGGGGTACTTCTATATCGCTCATCACTTATGATTTGTCTGACATCTTCGGGGAGTCCGCTCTCACCCATCCACGTGGTAATTGTCTCATTTTTAACCGCCACATTGGCAGCCCAATCAGCAGAACAGTTGGCCTCCCGATAGATATGGGAGATATGGCATTTTTTAAAGGTTCTAATAATGTCAATAGCAGAAGTGATTATGTTGTGAATCGACCATGAGGGTTTTGAAGTCCCATTGAGGCACTTTATTATATTATTTGAGTCCCCTTCTATCCATAGATAGGGGCAATTCCATTTTTTGGCTAGGATAATGCCTTGAAGAGCTGCCATAGCTTCAACTTTATGGTTAGTTTGGGTTCTAATAGGGATAACAATCATCTCTTTGCAGATTCCTCTATGATCTCTAAGAATAGCTCCACAACCTGAAGGACCTGGGTTACCCTTGGCTGCACCATCAAAATTGATTTTGAGCCAGCCTTGGGGAGGGGTTTGCCATTTAGCTTCAAGCCTTTTATTGTAACTGAGATTAGGACCATCGGTGATCTTCATATTCCAAGCCCTTAAAACATTTGACTCCAGGGAGTTATTTGAGTAACAAGGACCCTCCATGATTCCCATATTTTCCTGGATAGCCCTTTGAATTTTCTGGAATACAGTATTTTGATTTAGGGAGACATCCCTGAAGATTTGGTTGTTTCTTTCTTTCCAAAGACCCCACAAGATGTGTGGAATAGAGAGCTGCCACATACATCTCAAAAAAGAGTTAGTCCATTGAATATGCCAGGAGGAGAACAAATCTCTGATGTTACTAGGAAACACCCAAGCTAAACTAAAGCTCTTGAGGAAACTTTCCCAAACTGAGGCTGAGAAGGAACAGTGGAGGGCAAGGTGGTCCACAGACTCTTCCTCTTGAAAGCACAACACACACCTGTTAGGAAGGGAAAAACCTCTGCCTTTTACGTTGTCAATGGTAAGGATCTTATTTTGGAGGATAGTCCAGAAGAAAAAATTGATTTTGGGGGTGAGACCTTTTATCCATGCTTTGGACCAGAAAGGATTTATAGGAGGGGGGGGGGGGAAGGACACAAAACAATGAAGACATAGTTAAAGTACCTTTGGGATCATGTTTCCAAATCAGGGAGTCCTCTTCATTTTTCAGCCATATAGCAGACAGATGGGTCTTAAGCTTAGAAAGGCTAGGGTGGATACTATCAATGTTCTGCCAATTGTTCCCATCCCAGTATTCTACCACTAAGGAGCCAAAAGAGCCAATACAGGAAGGGGCATGGGAGGCATTAGGGGTTTATCAAAAAGCCAGGGATCCTCGCAGAATCTAACTTTTTTGCCATTTCCAAGTTTCCATATCACTCCTTTAGCAATCACATCTTTACATTTAGAAACATGGTTCCAAATATGGGATCCATTTATGCTAAGATCTGAATTAAGAAAAGAAGAGAGAGAAGAACACATAAGAGAGTACTTACTTCTCCAAATTTTGCACCATTCAGAATCAGAATGAAACCATCTCCAAGCTTGTTTGGACAAGAGAGCTTCATTTAAAGTACGAATCCTCCTGAGATCCATACCACCTTTGCTTTTTGGCCTACATACCTGATCCCAAGCCACCAAGGACATTCTTTGCTTTTCCTCAACCCCAGACCATAGGAATCTTCTTTGAATTTTCTCAATTGCTTCAGCATACTTGACTGGAATTCTGAAGAGATTAAGAGCATAAATAGGAATACTTTGAAGAGTAGCCTTAAGGAGTTGGAGCTTACCAGCTTGACTTAATAGGGCCCCTTTCCAACCAGCAAGTTTTTTATGAAATTTGTCAACTAGAGAACTCCAGAAGGAGTCAAGAGGGGAAATCCCCATGGGGAGTCCAAGGTAGGTAGCAGGAAGGTCAACAATCTTACACTCTAGAATTCTACTGATCCTCTGTTGTCTTCTCTCTGGAGTATTAATGAAAAAGACTTCACTTTTAGCCCAGTTGATAAGCTGCCCTGTAGCAGAGGCAAATTTACACAAGGTACTCTTCAATACTTTAGCTTCTGAGATACTTGATTCCCCCATAATAATTGTGTCATCAACAAACTACTGGTGGGAACATATAAGGTTACCAGAAGAAGGTTGGAGGCCCTTAAAGGATCCTTGCTGCACCAATTTTTCCATGGTCCGACCAAAGCATTCTGCCAAAATTATGAAAAGGATGGGGGAGATAGGATCTCCTTGCCTTAGACCTCTCAAGGCTTGGAAAAAAGAAGAAGGAGAACCATTGACAAGAACAACAAAAGATGCAGAGGTAGTAAGTTGGGAGAAAAGATCCACAACTCTAGAGGAAAACCCAAAAGAAGTGAGAACTTTTTGAAGAAGAGACCAGTCAACCCTGTCATAGGCTTTGGAGAGGTCAAGCTTAAGGATGAGACCCTGCTTCTTAGCTCTAATAAGAAAGTGAATGTTCTCATGAACTATAATAATGGAATCAAGAATTTGTCTTCCAGGAACAAACCCATTTTGCTGGTGTTTAATTAAGGCAGGAAGGATAGACAAAACTCTAGTAGTAAGGACCTTAGAAATAATCTTGTAAAAGGAATTGCAGAGGCTAATAGGTCTGAATTTGTCCAAAGAGTCATCTCCTTGAGTCTTGGGGATGAGAACAATAAAAGTACCATTGATTTCTTTCAAGAGTTTTCTAGCCCCAAAGAATTCCTTAACCCCATTGGCAACATCAGTACCAATAATATCCGAAAAATCTTGAAAAAAGAACATTGGGAATCCATCAGGTCCAGGTGCTTTGTTACCATCAAAGGAGAAAACAACATTTTTAATTTCTAAGAAAGTGGGAATGGAAGAGAGGTAGGCATTATTATGAGCATCAATGAGACAAGGAATGTTCTGAAGAAAAGAGGATTGGGCTTCAGCATCCAGACTGTGATCCCTCTTTAGGAGGTCCGAGAAATACCTCTTAGCTTCATTCCTTATTTCATCCTCCTTGACCAGCTCCCCACTTTCCACAACTAGCTTGTTCATTCTATTGACTACTTTATGCTTGATAGTCGACATATGGAAGAATCTTGTATTCCTGTCCCCTTCCTTAAGCCAAATGCATCTCGATCTCTGCTTCCAGAACATTTCCTCTTTGGCAATAATATGATGGTATTTTTTAAGGATCTCATTTTCATCAACAATAGACACAGTACTGAAACCATCCTTCTGGATCTGGTCCTGTATTTCTTTAAGGTTTTCCTGAATATTACTCTTAGCCTCAAATATATTCCCAAAATTGGTTTTATTCCAGAGTCGAATGTTGTCCTTCACACTTTTGAGCTTCTTAACAACTTTGAACATAGCCGTTCCCTCAACTTGGATACTCCACCATTTCTGAATATTTGTTTTGATGTCGGGGTGAAGGGTCCACATTTTTTCAAATCTAAAGGGAAAGTTTCTCCTTCTATTGATGAAGTCAGCAATGAAGGTGATAGGAAAATGATAGGATCCAACCCGAATGTGGGCAGACAGAGAACAAAAGTACTGACTATATCGGTCATCAAAAATGAGAGTTCTGTCAAGATGCACTTGGATAAGGTCATTACCAGTTCGTCTGTTGGTCCAAGTGTAATTGCAACACTGTATCTCCAAGTCATTAAGAGCTTGGGAGTTAATAAAATCCATGAAGGCCATCCTACTTTCTAGCTGAGGAGGACTGCCTCCAAATTTTTTCTCCTCTTTCAAAGGCGTATTAAAGTCTCCCATAACCATCCAACTAAGATTTTTGAAGCTGTTCCTAGCATGGATGATCTTTTTCCAAAAAGAGTTTCTAGCCTTTAAGGTATTAGGAGCATAAATGTTAGTGAGAACCCATGAAGAACCATCTTTTAGGTGCTCAAATTTGATACAAGAAAAGTTACTTTCCTAGATAATGACCTGACCTTTAACAATGTTAAGATTCCAAATGGTAGCAATGCCTCTAGAAGCACCCTCAGAACTGCCCCCACTAACATTACCATTTTTGAAGAACTTCAAAGATTCAACTTTTTCTCTACTCATTTTGGTTTCTTGAATAAGAAAAATGTCAGGATTACTATCTCTTATCATATTCCTAATAATATCATGTTTATGGGGATTGTTGAGTCCCCTTATGTTCCAAGAAATAATATTCATAGCTACTTACCAATTCCCAACTCCTTGAGAGTTTTTTGAGTTCCATCTGCTATGTTCTTGCTGCCCTCGTCTCTAACTTTGTGGTTAGAGGGCCGTCCTAGGGAAGAGGAAATGTACCCCACATCAACTTGAGCTATTCTGCTGGATTTCCTTATTAGAGAAGTTGAGGGAGTTCCTATATTTTGGTTGCTTCCATTCCATTTCTATCATAGGAGCCGCTTCTGGGTTGATGAGGATTTTGGAAATTTCTTCTTCATTACCCCATTTAGGAGTTCAGGAGTCAGTTGAAACATTGTTCACTGTTCTTGAGCTCTGATCCGAATCTGAAAGATTCATACCCAAAATTGCACATTTTTGGGCTTCTTGAATTTCAAAACTTGGCATGGCTAGAGAAGAGTCAGTCCTTTCAACTTGGGGATCAGAGTTCTCTCCTTGCTCAGGTTGGTAATCTCTTGCTTCCATTGCCTTTCTTTCATAAGTGTCATCAACCACTTCAACTATCTCATTTGGAGGATCATTCTGATCTTTCATTTCCTTTTTTTTAGTTGTTCTTATGGGGCTGGCTTTGGTTGATTCATTTCTCTCTACTTCCTGTATTGTGGGCCTGAAGATAGAGTTTGAGGCTTCCTTCTGTTCCCCCAAAGGAAAAAAATGATTGGAATTTTCTTCCTCATTTTCTGGCTTTTTAACTTGCCACACCCATTTCTCTGGCAGCTTTTGACTTTCAATCTGAGGTTTAAGTTGCTTGGGTTCCACCTTTTGCTTGTTTGGGCAAGATTTTGCCCAATGACCTACTTTTTTACAGTGGAAGCACACGAAAGGAATAGTTTCATATTCGATATGTTGTTTCCAGGTTCCCAGCTTTGAAACTAGGTCTATTTGTTTCGGCATATCTACCTCAGGGGCTACTCCTACATAGAACCTTGCATGGGTTAGTCTTCTTTTTGAAGCAGTGACTAGGTCTATAGAGAGTAGCTCACCAAAAGAACTTGCTATTCCAAAGAAGATACTTTTTGCCCATTATTCAAGAGGCAATCTTGGAAGCTTTATCCAAACTGGAACTTGGGCCAGGAGAGAATCATTCATGTTTAGATTCGGATGCCATTTTCTAAGAACCAGAGCTGTCTTTCCTACCATCCAGGGACTCCCACACAAAATCTTAACCTTATCTTCTTCACATGAAAAGGAAAAAGACAGAAGACCTTTGGGTAGTGCTGAAATTTCAACATTTCCTTTAAGGGCCCATTTTTGTTTGACAAAGGCCCTGACAACTTCAATATTAGGGCACGAACCCATGAATTTCCCTACCAAGGAGTTCAACATACTATTGATATTATGGTCCAGAACCTGGTCAGGGATAGAGATAGCAAACTTACCACCAGAAGGGTCAGAAATATTCTTAACAGGAGGAAGGGAGGATTTACTAGTTGGTCTAGTTCCAAAAAGGGAAGACCATTTCTTTTTCTCCCTCCTGCTATCCACGGAGTCATCTCTTGGAATGGGCCCCCCATTGGACCCTTCCCCCAGATGCCCAGATGAACCCGCTATCTCCTCAAGCAAAGTACCTGTTGTTCACCAAAAGTGATAACCCAAGAACACCTGCAAATCTTTCTATGAAATGGCCAATTTCAGTCTACAAAACACATCAGGGCTTGGACAACATAACATAGGACCCTAATTGATCCTCCTGCACTTCAGGTTCTGCTAGACCTAGGGGGGGACACCCTTTTGATGCATTGAATACAACAATTACAGACACATAACTGCATCAACATTAAGCAGATAGATCATTTCACAAGCTCAACATATTAGGAAACATTACAGATTGGCTAGATCTGTATAGACAATAGGATGAAATAGAGCTTGGAAAGAATGGAACACACACCCCTAAACACAAAGGGAAATAGATTTATCTTTTAAAATGTTGATCTGAAACCTTCCCCAAAACTTGCAAGACCAGTGCCTTGTTCATTGGGCAACAGAGTCACAGACAGAACTACAAATATGAATCATAGATGCAAATTTGTTTTCCTTAAACAAGATATTCATGCACCAATACCTGATACTAATGCACTATTTAATTCATTCACAAATTTATCAGATCTGGAAATACATTTCATCATTTATGACTGACTATAGAATTTAAAACCTTCCTTGAAGGATACCTACAACAGTCACACAATCTCCTTGAGATGACAAATTTCATCCTCCTTGAGGATTGAATTCATAATAATGAAAAACATATCACAGAGACAATATCATGGGAAATTTACTCATGCCTGACACAAGTAAGACCTGCAACTAGGAAACAATCTGTCATCCTACAATGTAGCCTCTATACCCTGAATAGATCCATAGAACTTTACAAGTGTGGGTCAAGATTTTCAGAAAATGGAAGCCATGAAAACTGGAGCACTTCCTCCCAGAATTCTGGAACCCTTACAACTGAGAAGAATGGGGAATAAAAAGAGAGAGGGAACCAAATCAAATCTGTAACTGAATTGCCAAGTGTCCCTTCTCTAACTGAATTTCGTTCCCGTGAAAATTGCTTCTAAAATACTTCACATTTGTCCAAATTAACTTCATAATCAGATTGCTCGCTCCGAGAGCTTTTCGGCGATATATAATACTTTATACTTTGGCCAAAAATTGGACCCTGGGCGAATTAATTCTCATCATGGATCCATCATTTAAATATTTCGAATTTCAATATAGTCTAAACTATATCATTTATTCATTTAAAATTTGATTTTTGCCTCCATTTGTGCTCTGACGCCTTGCCATGTGGCGGCCTCTGATTCGCTGATGGGGTTGACCGGATGCCACCTGGGATGACACCTCATCATCGCTACGTCATCTGCTTCGTCACTGCCACTTGGCCGCTTGCTTGTATGCCACGTCATCGCCACCTCACCGGGACCCGCTTGCTGGACTGCCGACTGTACCCGCCACCTACGTGCCACGTGGATGGATCTCGTTCACTTTCGCTATTTCGCAGCCTTAACTCGCGTGCATCTTCCCTTTGCGAAATAGCGCGCACCGTCGATCCATCTCGAACCTGCTCACTCGTTAACCCGACCTTCGTCTGCAAAATTTTGCTTGTTTGCCTCGGGAAGCGTGCCTGCGTGGGGTCCACTTGGTTTTCGTCCAATCAACTCTTCCATCGCCTTGGGAAACGTGCTCACGTGTGGGCCCGCCTTGGGCGCCCATGGGCATCTTGTGTCAAAAGCCTTTAAGGCTTAGACATTATATTGCCGTGCGTTTTTGTATATAAATACCAAAAACTCCCAGTGCACAGCCAATGTGGGATATATGCATCTTCCTGTAGCTGCATTTTCTAAGCTCTTTTCTTGAGTTTTAATGGCGATTTCCAGATTTGATCGAAAATGTTGGTCTTCAAACAACACGTGAGGGAGGGAAAATGCTAGCAAAGTCACGGACATTGCCTTTACACCTCCACATGCACTTGCTACATGTTTAAAATGGCCTCCAAATAGCCACACAGAGGGGGTTTCTATTACATTTTGCATTATTGGTTTTGATTGCTGCTATTGTCTCATGCCATTTGTATTTGGTTGAAGATTTAATCCATTGTTGTCACTTCCAATTGCTATGTGGGTGGAATGAAGTTTGCTGTTTGTTGAATGTTGTTTACTGCTGGAGGGAGAGCATGTGAGAGTGGTTTCCTATTGGCACACTTGCTTTGGTAACTTGCTGCAGTGTCAATGATTGCTGGTAACTCCAATGCCCACATAGAACCTTGAAGTCTTCTACAAACTCTTTCAAATACCAAGCTGCCCTTTTTACCATCCCCATTGGCTTCCACGCAAGGAGGAAGTTGCTGCTGTTCAGAACTTTGCATTATAAAATGCCCCTCTCCAACAGCAAGGACTTTGCATATATCATGGAATTTGGGCTCAAACCTGCCACATTGCATTTGTTTGAAGTTTCTAAAATCCTCCATATTCTCCATTTGCTGCTCACTACATTTGGTCTCAGTTTTAATACTGCCTCACATACCACATGGGAGGGGAGAGCAAACAAATGTTTGTATTTGCTGAAATTTTCTAATGCCTCTTAATTCCTTCTTCATGCAGCAAGAGAATTAATGGCAAAACATCTGCCAACTGCAATTTGTTGAAGTTTTTAAAAAACCTTCCTTTCAAAAACCATGCAAGGAGCATAATGGAATTACACCTTGCTATTGAAATTTTGAAAATTTATTTGCCAGCCAAAGTAAAACCATAAAAAAAAAACCTCTCCATTTTCCACATACCAATTTGCATTTGGTATTGGACTTTCTCTTCTCTCTCACTGTCTGACTGGCAAATTCAAATTGATCCAATATGGATACACATATATTGCCAGGAGAAAAGAACATTTCACCATTAAAATTAAAGCACAGGCATGAGCCAGGTCGGGCCTCAAAGTGGGTCCGACTAAAAAAATTTTCGTTTTCAAGCTACTGGCCTTTGGAATATCTTCACAGACCTCAAACATACCTCTGGAATCGATCGGCACCATTTTCGGATCATAAAATTGCATTTTACATCTTTCAGGCAATTACGCCGCAATTTTTGCATTTAATCGCGAAGACGTAATTTTCAAACCTGTCAAAACACCTTTCTGGAGCTCGCCATCTGACAGGCGTGTACTTTGATATACAAGGATGATATCTACCAAACGGTTTCTCAAGACGAGTCCCGAGCGAAGAGATAATAATTTCCGAAAATGCCCAACTGGCTTTGTCGACACTGCGGACCTGATGAAGTCAATGTTCTGGCAATACATGACGCCTTTCTTAAAAATACCAAACGACCTCCGTAAGCTCTCAAATTTGGAACATAGGTACCTTTAAGTACATATTAAATCTTTGAATTCTCAGTTCGATCACCCAACTGACAGGATGCAAACGGCGCGCTCACCAAAATGGCTACATTAATTGATCTAACACTGGAAGTGCGGATAACTGAATTTGATGACAAAATGAGTCCTTTTGAAAACCGATCAAACGGATTGATAAAATCTTGAAATTTGAAATGTAGCTCACCATTTATACCAACATTAACCCGGAACAAACATTCTGACATGACGCTCACCAGGACATTTTTACACTTGTGCAAACATCACAACCTACAAACGGATTGAGCTTTGAAAACTGAGCAAACGGATTCATAAGGACTTGAAATTTGAAACGTAGCTCACCATTTATACTGACATAAACTTGGAAGAAACACTTTGGCATGATGCTTACTGAGGCAAGTTTTACAATTGTGCAAAATAGGGCTTCGACTAGCTGTCGAAACAGGGACTTGCCAAAACACACAAACTGCAAACGGATTCGGTTTTGAAAACTGAACAAATGGATTCATCAAGACTTGAAATTTTGCAGGGTGACTCACATTAATGCATACAATTGAATCCATTTTGAATTTATCCATGACGATCAACAGGGAAAAAGATATAATTCCTCAAAGTAGGCTACTCAATAAAATATGCATTTGTGCCTAAAATGCACTTCCAGCTCACCCCTCAAACTGGGTACCTCATAAACTTATCCAAATTGAATTCTGAAAGTTGCACATCACTAAATAGGCCAAATGAAAGGTGTGGGACATGAATCTCGAGCCTTACCCTTTGAAAATCAACTGGCTCCATTTTACCCCCTTGCTAACTAGGCCGTTCAAACTGACTTCATTTAGGTATGCAGAGCAAAAATTTGAAATGGGCCTATAAAATTGACTCAATTTTAATCAGTCCCAACAGTACCATCAGATTGTGAGTTAGCAATAGCACCTGGGAAGTCCAGGGGCTTGTCCTTATCGCCAATAGGACCAGCGCCATTGATCTGGTCAATCCCACCATTGGAACCAGGGTTCTCGCCTTGCTGAGAATTTGAAATTTGAGCTCCCGCTCCCTTTCCCGCTCCCGCTTCAGCCATTGTTACCCAGGAAAGATCTATCTATGTTGATGTGAAGTGGTTGATTAGTATGGTTGTATGCAATGTCCAATCTTGTTACATGCATAACAAGTTACATTATTCCTCTGAATAGGTTTTCCATATCCTTGACCAGTTTGTGTTCTGCATTGATTAGATAAATGCCAAAATATACCACAAACATAGCATTTCATATTCATTTTGCAATTTTCTGAATTGTGACCAACTTTATTGCATTTGTAACATTGACCGGCGGGTAAATTTTTATTCTGATTATTTCTAAACTTGCACTGCTTTTCTCTATGACCAAATTTGTTGCAATTAAAACATTTGTTTCTATTTACTAAGTTGTCATTAGTTTTATGCCCAAAGTCATTCTATATACTCTAGTTGGTTAATACTACTGAAAAGTCCAGTCGGTAAACACCAAAGTCACCGGTGTCGGTTACAAAAGAAAGACAAGTCATCGAGATGATACACACCGAGCTGTGAACCGAGACATATGTAGACTGTCTACCGAGTAAGGTTTATATGTTTACCGAGCAGCAAAGAAGGTATATCAAGTTAATCTGAACCGAGTGAAAACGTGTTACCAGATTCAATGAACCTGGACACACATATGAAATGTGTTACATAATTCAAGAAGATGAAACCGTTACTACATAGGAAATTGTATTTAAAGATTTTGTATGATTTTGAGGAAGAATATCCAATGAAATAATTTCTACGTTTATTCATTCAATAAAACATGTTTGTATGATCGAAGCATGAACAAATCATCATCTCAGAGATCTATATAAACAAAATGATTTGAGTATATGATATGATATATGAAAAGTCAATCAAGAAAAGAGACAAAAAGGAATGACATAGTTCAGTATGAAGAAAGAAGATTGACAGAGATAATCACAGGTTAACGAGAAGATTTCAGAGAATAGTTTAAGAAGACAGAGTATATAGAAGTGGTTACCGAGTTGATTTATCAATTACCGAGGAATGCTATGAGCAAGGTAATTTTATATTGAGCACATAGAGTCTACTATAACATTTCAGATGTGAAGTTGCAGATATTTTGTAAAGATTTTTGATTGAAATTTTAAGTTGTAATAGAAACCTTTAACAGGGTAAAAGACTCTAATCAAGTCTATAAATTGTAAAGCCTTTAACCAGGTACAACATTTTGTAGAAGTGTTTGTAAAATCCTTTAGCAAGGTAGATCTAAAGATATTTATACTCCTAACAGGGTAAGCTATCAGAAATGGCTAAACATGTAGCTCTAACCGAGCAATCTTGATTACTGCAGTAGTGAAGTTGTGGTTGCCATCCCCACCGTAGTTTTTCTCTCTAACCAAGAGTTTCTACGTGACCAAAAATCTTTGTGTTATGGAGTGATATTTTTCTGTATGTTATTTCTATGATTATGTTTCAGTATTACATATCTTTGAGATCAGCAATACATAGTTTGTGTTTATCAGTAAAATTGTTTTTCAAGAAAAGTTTTGAAGTACTGATTCACCCCTCCCCTCTCAGTACATTAGCCTTCCAAGTAAGACCTAAAAAAATTTCCCATTAAATTTATAAGCATTAGGTTTTCTTACCGGTTTACCGTGATCTTGATTATTTGCACTCTCGAAACTTTCTCCATGTTCAAATCCAAGTACAATTGTATCTCCATCAGGTTTTTGTCTTTTCAGCATGTCATCAAGTCTTTCTGAACTTTTCTTGAATTTGTCTGTGTGTTCATTTGTAGTGATCAACTCATTTTCAAGAATTCCAACTTGTCTCACAAGTTCTTCTTTATCTTGTTGCATGTGAATCAGATTTGTCTTTAGCATATCAATTTCATGACAAAGTCTCAGATTTTCATTACCTCCATCATTAAGTCTCCTAGTCAAGTCTTCATTCTTCTTTCTATCTTCAAGATCCTTACATAGCCTCATGGTTAAGTCTTGCATTTCATTCCTCATGTTAGTGTTCTCTTTCCTCAACTTGTCTGCAATATCACTAAGAGTTTCTTTTTCATCATCATGTTTCTACATTTGCTCATTAAGTTATTTTCTCTTATTTTGTTCTATAACCAGGTTCTTCTGAAGTCCTTTAATGAATTCCTTAGTAGTCCTCAGATCATCTTCAAGTTTGATATTCTTTAATTTTTCTGCATCAAAATCTTCAAGAGCTCCTTCCAATTGTTTTCTCAAATTCTCCATCTGTACCGGTTTTAGAATCTTCCTCAAGCTGTTAGGCTTATGCAAATAGAGGACCATGCTTTGATACCAATTGTTAGATTCAATGACAGTCCCAAAGACATTGAGAGAGGGGGGGGGGGTGAATTAGTGTCTAACTAGTTTGTTAAATCTTTAAACTTATTTATATCTTTGCAACCCAAAACAATGTACCGATAAACAAGAAATAGTGCAGTAAAGAGAAATAATAGAGACAACATAAATGCACACCATAACACAAGATATTTTAATAAGGAAACCCGGTGTGGGAAAAAACTCGGTGGGATTTGTGACCCATAATATTTACTCATTGGCCAATATGAATAAATACTACTTACAATAGGGGCCTACACATGCAGGAAGGCCAACTTCCTAGAGCACACTGCTCAAAAGAGTCTCATTGACTACAATATGGATAATTAAATCCAATACAATGTACTGCTCAAAATAACATCTCTAATGCCTGGTTCAGTACCGATTTAAGCTCAGTTAGATACCTTAACAAAAACCTTTTGCTGTCTTTATATATACCAATAATTATCACCTATCCATTACCATACAAAAATAATCTATAAGATCTCATACATATATGAGTCTTTACAATACACTAAGTTGGCCTACAAATAATTAATTACATTTACAATATAATTCATATAAGCAAAACTTTATCCCATGTCATCCTGAGTGCCGGTCTACTTCATTTCCGGTGTAATCTGGATGCCGGTGAAAGTGTCTGCTAGGGCCGGTGAAAGTGTCTGCTAGGGCCGGTGCCTGCCGGTGTATGATGTCTTGAGATGCCGGTGCATGTGTAGAAACCTTGTTGCCGGTTGGTTTCCAGTTAGTCTCTAGTTGGTTTCCAGTTGGTTGCCATCAATGACAACATCAACTATTCTCATTAGAGTGTAGAATGCCAACACAGACTGAGCCCTTGCTACTTTGTATTACTCTTTCTCTCACTATACTTATACACTTAGACTGTATTTTGGCCATATTGATGACATATGACTTAGTCTTGTCACTGTTATCAATGAACTAAAGCCATGACTGTGCTCTTCATACTGAATGTTACAACCTCTATTCTTTATATCACATCTGAAAACCTTTATTCTCTGTTATAACCATGTTGAAATGTCTTTTGACTGTAGGTTCAATCTCAATGACTGCTACATGGGTTGTTACTTGGGTAATCCTCTAATATGATTGCTCATTGATGCTAAGTTTGATCACAAGATCAATCATGGCTGCTACATGATTGTTTTTTGAAGACATTAATACCCTTAGACTTCATCCTTGACTATTCAAACCTTGAACTTTGGTACTGGATTTCTCATTGTTATTGAGGCTAGTAAAACTGCATTTTGAACTTTATAATAGCAAAAATACCTCCTTGAATGCTTTCTTGGTCTCATACATGATCCACTCTTTATGCATGTAAACACCCCCATGGCTGCTACAAACTCATTGTGTGCCTTATTTTAACTGTTCCATGCAATGCAAATACATTGTTTTACTTGTTGGCTACTCTTTAAAGCTCTTATGAATGAACTTTTGGAATGTGCAATATCGTTGTCTTCATGACAACTTTTCTTCTACACTCCATATCATTACCTTCTACACTCCATATCATTACCATGATTCTTTAATGCTTTTACTATCTTTTGGAGGAAGCATCTAAGGACTGCCCTTCATCTTTTAATGGACTGCTGCTACTGCTCTTGATGAATCTTTATAAACTTGAAACTTGGAAATACGGTTAGCTGTTCCTTTAATGTTTATACCCCTACACCTCACTATCATTACCGTTCTTACATTCTCACTACCAACGACTGGCTATAAATCTCCTAATGTTGTTTGATCCTTCTTGCATACTCTTTATTTGATTATCAATCACTTTGTCCCAAGGGATATAAAAATCTTTGAAGGAGAACAAGTATGCATATATATGTATCCTTATTTGAATATAAAACATCCCAGGATTCCCAAAATAGTCAAAAAGCACTATACCCACAATAGTGAATGCATGCTCTAATCTATATGAAAAATGATTTGAACTTTAAGAATACATGGATGCATTCAAATATGTAGTAGAATCCTACCTTCCCTTGCTAAGAACTTTTTGTCATCTACTAGTAGAGTCTTGATTACTATCCCCTATCATAGATTTGATGCTATCATATTTCTTGAATAACTATCATCACAAAATTTTTCTCCCAAGATCATTTTTGATGCGAGAGCATCCCTGGTTCTTGTCAATCTAGCATCACCCAAACATATTTCCTTTCAGTTTCTTTGTTCTTTTCAACAGTTTTATTCTGAGAGTTACCAGATAACTTGGCGTTGATCATTTCTCTTGCGGAGATAGATTTGAACTTCATTCTTGTTCATCTCTCTTATTCTGGATCAATGTTTCACTTGGATCTCTTTCCGACAAGTTATCGCTTCTGGATTGGCTGACAATTTCCTGTTTTCCCGGATGCTTGAGCTTAACGGCTAGTTGGCGTT
This sequence comes from Cryptomeria japonica, assembly GCF_030272615.1. Lineage (NCBI taxonomy): Eukaryota > Viridiplantae > Streptophyta > Pinopsida > Cupressales > Cupressaceae > Cryptomeria > Cryptomeria japonica. Next base: position 531,045,228 of record NC_081414.1, read on the forward strand.
CCCAAAACTTGTAGAGCAATTACTTGATTTGTGGAGCTGATTTATCATATGTGGGATGATCTTCGATGCTCGACTGACCCTCTTGTTGGTCCGTGCTTCGTTGAGATTCTTTTCTAGAGGATTTTCATCTCATCTTTGGGCCAACCTATCTACACATTTTATTTTCCTTTCTTTGGGGAATGTGATCTTTTTTGGCCGACCCAGATGTTCCCAGATTCTATATAATGATTCACAGTAGAGTAGTATTGAGGAGAGAATGGTATATTGTAAGTTGAATCCGATGTTTTCTTCTAGATTGATGCATATGGATGTATTTCTGTAATAAAGAATTTTCCTGCATGTAAGTTAAATGCTACCGACAATTGTATTGAGTCAATGAATTGATCCACGTATGATATGGCATTCTCTCTCTCTCTCTCTCTCTCCCATGTTGTTTTGATCTTGCTGCAGGGACCAAACTTCCTCTTTGAGGATCCTCCTATCCATGGCTACACCAATTTTCTTTTCAATCATCTTTTGTTTAACTTAGACTCTTGATTTGATGGGCATTGAAGGGATGAGTAATGAAAACTAGGGTTTTCTATAGTCAAATTGTAGTCTATTCCTTGGTCTCGGGTTACAACTGAAGTAAATGATTCTCCCCCCAAAACATAAATAAATTCTTTCTAAAACGCTTATTCAAGAACCATGTAGTCCCCTAATCAAGGATGAAGTCCTTTTACAACCTTTGTCATGAATTACAAGGGAATGACACATCTTTGAAATATTTAAGACAACTTCAAAAAAGGATTTTGTAGCTAGGAAATCCGAAATCATCAAAGCAAATATCAATATTAGTAATCTAGCTCAATCACGAAAGCTCAAATGCAATGATCAATCCTAATTACATCCAATAGAGACATGAAAGCAAAACATTCAAGATTAAAAACTAAGAAAACCAAATGCAGATCTGAATGTCTCCTTCATGTGGCTCCATTGTCCTTCTTTCTTCTTCAAATAGCTTTGTTGTGGATCTCACCTACAAGTGCATACACATGAGATGAAAGCAAGTAGACAAGATTGTAGTGCAAGAATACTCGAAGCGTGATTGATTCGACAAAGTGATTAGTCTTTATTGAAGAAATTCATCCAATTTATAGATAAATTGGAGAAAAGACAAGATTAGCATGAAAATGATTCGAATGGAAATTCAAATCAAGAATAGCAAAATTATGACATGTGTATGACAAATTGCTATGCAAGGATTTATGACAAGAATTTGAAATAGAAATAGACATTTAGGAATTTAGGAGAATTTAGAAAATTAAGTTGGAAATAATGACTTGGAAATTAGGAAAATGATGAAAAATAGGTAAATTAATTAATAATTTCCCATTCATTAATTAATTCACAAAAATAGGAGGAAATTGAAGTAGAAATTAGGAAATTGGAAAATAGGAATTAGGAAATGAGGAAATTAGGAATTTAGTGAATTAATTAATAATTTTTCATTTATTAATTAATTCACAAAGAGGGAATTTAGAAATTGATGAAAAATTAGGAAATTAGGAGAAATTAGGTAAATCAATTAATAATTTGTCATTTATTAATTAATTCACAAAAAGAGGAATAATTAGTTAGCCAATTAAATTAAACATTTAATTGTAACACGAAGACCTAGGATAAATAAATAATTTATTAATCCTAGAGGGGGAAATGACAAACAGAGTTAAATGAATAAAATCATGAAACCCTAAAAGATGAATTAGAAAATGCAAGAATGACAATTAGGTCCTGACAAAAGATAATTGACGTCGATTCGATTTGATCATGATTCTGACTTGATAAATGATTTGATTGATGAATGCACCAATTGACGAGGAACAATGACTAATTGATCCAAATTGACACAATTGAGAAAGACGACGATCGATGACAAACCAATCGCAAAATGACAAAATTGACAAAGAGAACAACGATCGATGACAAATTGATTGCCATATGACAAGATTGAAAATGACAACGATCAATGACAAATCGATCGCAAGATGACAAGATCGATAGGAGGACAAAACCCTAATTAGGATTGACGATGTCCAAAATAATGACAAATGAATACGCACATTGATGCGACACGATAAGACCGACCAAAATCATGACAAATATTGTTATCGACAAGACCAAATTCGAGAGCGAGATAAATGAAGAATGTAGAAGAAGGACTCGATGCTTGCAAATGATAAAGACCAAGTGCGTGACATAGGAGAAATGTTAATGCGACGCAAAAACCCTAAAATAAGGCAATGCACAAATGTTAAAGTATGATTCCGCAAGCATTGACCATTTTTAGACGTCTACAGATTTTAATCAAATAAGAAATATGACCCCCTTTAGACTTCAGATTTGAAAGAAGAAATTGATCCAATAAATACAATTAAGACATAAGGTTAAAATTTGATAACAGTACGCTTCAACTTGAGATATAAAATTTCTCGATATCTTTGGGTCTTTATAAATTCAAAGCTTGGGATGCTTGAGAAGTGTGTGCCGTGGAGTGGAGCCAGTGCTACCAAGCTTCTATCTATCTAACTAAATGTGGTATTCTGGACAAGGGTTTTCAAAAAGTATTGTCTTTTCCTAACCTAGGATTGTACTTGAATGTGTTCACTTCATAGTCAAAATGAAGTGACCATTCTATATGTTGTGTTTGTTCACTGCTTTGAAATAAAGACAAATATTTTCCATAAATCCAAACACTTGTTGAAAAGCTTGAAACATTCCAAGCAATCAAAATCCAAACATTTTTCCAAAACACTTCAAATGTTCCAAACAATCAAACAAGAAAGTTGTCTAATCAATCAAACTCAAACATTGCAAATGTCTCAAAATTGTCTCGAAAATCATAAAACTGTTTCAACCAAACTTAGGATTCGTTTCCATATAATTGTCATTATCCTTAGTTAGATTCATTCACATATCATTTTCATTATCCATTATCCTAAATTTTTTAGAGTTATCTTTGCATTAATCCATATCATTTTAGTTTAACCTTTTAGTAATCTTTATCCTCCCTAGTCTCTGGGATGATCCTAGCATTGTCCAAATATTATTATTTATATCAATCCCATATCATTTTAGGATAATATTTCATAGTCTTTATCCTCATAATTCACAGGGTCATTTCATTATCTCCATTTTGCATTATCTTAAAAATTAGGGTATTCCCTAGTCCAAGTCCAAAGTTGTCATACTAGTCCATTTACATTTCTCCTTAGCGTATATTAATTGATATCCTCATTTTAAATCATATAATTTCCTTAGTATCAATCTTCACATTTGAATTTAGTCTCCAAAATTATATTTGTCAAACTTGAAGAATAAAATCTTTAGATCATATCCAAAGTCATTGTTAGGAGTCTTGACCTTGATCAACCCTTATTCTTTTATCAACAACAAAATCTCATCAAACCTAGCTTAGTATCTAAGTGATAGGTGAGACATTGTCAAATTGTCCTTTATCAATTTTTCCTTTTATCCTTTAAAGGCCTTGATTCCATCTGAATCCCCTAGGGTATCTCTTTAGACTTGCATGCCTAAGGTTTTTCATAGTCTTCAAAATTTCAAAAAAACATAGGTTGCATTGTCATTCTTTAGGATTGCATCTTGTCATTCCTTAATCCAATTTGTCCAAAATTTCAAAAAACTTTGGTTGCATTTGTCATCCTTAGTTGCATTTGTCCATTTTCAAAATTCTCAAAATCCAAAAAATTAGGGTTGCATTTTTCATCCCTTAGTTGCATTGCATTTCATCCGTAAACTTCAAAAATCCAAAAAAAATGGGCATATAGTACAATGGTTGAAACAAGCTCTCAAGCTTCTAGGAGACAACATTACCCCTATCAAACTTCCAACTTTCATGAGACCATGTCATTGGAGCCGGACCAAAAATCATTTCAATCCAACTTGTAAATCTCCCAAGATGTGCATCAAACTTATTAGGAACAAACAAGTATCATGCCTCTTTCTCCATCACTTGAAGAAAAAATATTTCAAGAAATAGAGATCTTGGAACAAAAAGTAAAAAAAAGTGAAGAGAGTAGATCCCAAATGGCCAAACTATTTTGCAAATTCAAAGGTACCAATACAAACTTAGATCTAGTAGATATACAAGCTCTCATTGCAAAATAAAAAAATATCATCTCTCCTCTCACGAATAAACATGAGAAACAAATCTCAAATGATGAACCCAAATCAAGTCTCATTTGACCAAATTTCAAATCAAACCTCATACAATCAATTTCCAAGTTAAGTCTCATTTGATCAGATTTCAAATCAAATCCCATTTGACCAGATTTCAAATCAAACCTTTTCAATAAAGTCCCAAATCAAACTTCATTGGGCCAACTCTCATATCAAACTCCATTCAACCATATCTCAAATCAAAACTTGTTCAATTCAACACAACCAAAGTTTGGTATAATTCAACAAAGGCCACCACCAAAGATTGAACTAATTTTTCTTCCAATGCAATCAAGTGTTCCTGAAACAACTACACAGCCCCCAACAACACAAATTGTGCAAACAATTCAACCCCTACCAAGGTCAAGTACATTTACACAACTGATTTTGCCTTCAGTCACATCACATGTTAGTGAATATCCTCCCATGTCTTCAAATACACCACCAAGAGTGTGCCAAATGAACACAAGAGTAATTACAAACATGTCACCCTTTGGAAACCAATCAAACATGGTCAATGTGCTACCTATCATCCAATAAGGTCAATCAACAACTACTCAGCAAAATGCAAATGTCAAAGTGATATCACAAACACAATCAACCAAATAACAAAAATGGCAACCTGAATTTCTTGATAGTTTGCTTCAACAACTAGGTTGGACACATGAGACTATTTCAAAACATGATCATTTTCCCATGTCTAGCAATGGCTCATCCTTCCATCAAAAAAGTGATTCTCAAGTAGCCTCCATATCTCCCACCATTTCCTCATCCCTTAAAATTTAACAAGAGTCATCCACACCATCTCTATCCAATGACGCAACCTCCCAAGGGCTATCCACAATAGGTTTCCAAGATAATATAATTCACGATGCTAGTACCTTCCTTGCTTCAAAAATTCAAGACCCAATCACACCATATGATACTATTGTGGAGAGTCCCCTACAAAGGCCATCACCTGCGTGTCAAAACATTGATTCCTTCCCAGAATCCCCTAGACAATTCCAAAGTCCAACCCCATTTCAAGAGGATGATCCAAAGGATAAAGAAATAATTCCTAAAATAGATCAAGATCAAGATCTTACAACTTTCCCATTGCATCCAACATTTGACCAAGATCTCATTTCCTTTGATGATACCATTGTCCCTACCTATCCTATACAAGGCGATCCCTTTTTGCCTCAAGAACACATTAGCCTTTCAAGTCTTATTAACACTCTGCTTCCTAAGAAAGATCATGAAGTCCCTTCCATCCTTCCTAATGATTTCATTCAACATCAAGAGAAAATACCCTTATAATAAAGTCCAATGATCCCTTTTCAAGTCAAGATCAAAGTATCTCTTCACCTTCATGTCCTAAGAAAGATCCCATTATTCCTCTAGATCCTTATCAAGATCCCTCCATCTCTTCATATCCATGTCACAATCCTCCATGTCCCTCACAAGATTCCATCTCATTAGATGATCCCATTGATCCTCCTAATCCCAATGCCTCTGCGTAAGTTTTTTATGAACCCCTTACATATCAAATGGGTTCCTTCATCTTTATCCAATCTATTTTACTCCATGAGCATATCACTTCTTCCATACCATATCCCCCTCAAAATGGACTTGCGTCTTGTTTCAAAAAAAAAAGTACCCCATTGATAATTTTTTTTGTCAAAGCATGCATTATCAAGTTAAAGGGTTAGGCCTACATGAACAAGGCATTTTAGAACCCCTCCATATCAAAGCAAATCTTAATGGTCATGGACTTGGCTACGTAGCTCACTCTCCAGATGTTGATATCCTTGATAAATCCCACATCCATCCATCTAATTCCAAAAATAAGTATTCTGCATCCTCCAAATCCATTTTGGGTCCTCATATCCCAAAATCAAGCCCTTCATCCCTTCCATCCATCTTAGGTCCATATATTCCTCCATCCACTAGCTCTCCATCCACATATCCTATCATAGATCAAGATAAACAATGGCAGACATTTCTAAGAACCTTCCCACCATCTATCTACATCAACCCATCCAAAATACCTTCATATCATCCATATCCATCTATAAATTTCATTCCCTTTGGAAGCAATTTGGATTCCAAGAATAAAATCCATAAGTCCAACACTCCATATGTATTTAAGGATCAACATGTTACATCTAATCGACATGTAAACACAAAGCATAATATGATCCAAAAAGAAAAAGAAAAAGAAATATTTAGAAGGCTACAAAGGCCCATTGCAAAAAATTTAGAACAATCAAAAGTCATATGGATTTTTTAATCCATTGTACAAGTAATGCATACCAAGGAAATACAAAATAAAGAAAACCTAAAAACCTTGTGGATTCCCAAGTGGCTCCTGAAACTACATCCCAAAGGAAAATCAAAGTTGGCATAAAAAATTGCTGTCCCTCCTTCTAAACTCTTTCCACATTTCAAATTCAGTTTGAGTCCATATATCCCATTATTCATAGCCATTCCTCCATCAAAATGTCAAAATCCAAAATTCACTTTTCCTCCATTACTCCACCACCGCTCAAGGTGTGTACCAATGTTGATCTTGCTAGAATTTTCCTCCACTCATGCACCAGTCTTCCAACACCCAATCCATTATCCAACACCTGTTTTCCATCCTTCCATCCCTCTTATCCAATCCTTTGCATAAGTCCTTATCCTATTTCATTTAATCATCCATTTTGTTATCCTATCAACGTATTTGAGCATACATTCATAGCTATGGTCTATTGCAACACATGTTTTAATGGTACTCTCCAAACAACAAGATATTTGAGTCCTTTCTCCATGTCCTACCATGCATCCATTGTCTTCTGAAAATGAAAAATACAAAAAAATAAAAAATGATCTTAAAAAAATGATTTTTTTTTTGAAAAGGGATCTTAAAAACAAATAGTGAAGAGAAATAATTCATCCACTATTGAAAACCTAACATATAGGCACCTTGGACAAGTACCATGATGAAAACCTAGAAAACGTGCATCATGCATAATTGTTCATCTTCTTGCGTTCCATACTTGGGGGCAAAATCCATTCAAGCTATCCTATCACATCCTATCCTATCATCCTTCATTGTCCTTCATACCTCATGTCCTTCATCCTTATCTACATCCATATTCCCTTTTCCATCTTTGATCTTGACAAGGCTAAGGATATTCCTAAGAATTATATGTCCTATCTACTTCATCTTGTCCACATTCCTCTTGTCAATATTGCTTCCCTTATCCCTTTTTGATCTTGCTAATCATATCAATGTCCCATTTTCATCCATACTCCAAAATCCATTCGTTGATCTTAATCAAAGCTATAGACAAAAAGAAAAAATGTAAAATAGGGTTTCAGAAACCCCTTGACATGTCCCTTCGTATGGACCACATGCCATCCAATGCACCATGCTATCATCTTATCTTGTCATGTCCAATCTCTTATCTTGGCAAAAACATGTTATCCCATCATTGGATAATCCTTGACAACCAAAGTAGCTTCAATGCCTTCACAAGCTCCCATTATCTTTCCTCTATCCATTTCCTATCCATCAGTCCATTCATCCATTCATAATGTCCCTGCCTTGATAGACACTAGGGGCATCTTACTTATCATGATTAATCGATGGAGTCCTTCTCGGCACAAGATCGAAGAATGGCACTTGTATATAGCCAAAATGTCCTGAAAAATCCTAAAAATTGCAAAATGTCCTGAAAAAATATTCAAAAACATCAAATACCCACAGAATCCCCCCCAAAAGTTAAAGCAATAAAAAACCAACCAATAATAATCATTTTTATTTTTTCATAAATAAAATTGTCCTTTGTAACAAATAGATTTTTGAGCAGACACAAACAGAAAACTTGTAACATTGAAATTATCAAATCATGCATCAACAAACACACCATCAATCGAATCAACACATTAGATAGATCACACTTATCACATCAATAAACAATTCAACATTACCAATTCTTTATCAAATATCATGTGTCTTATACAGGTTATAGTACACTCAAAACTAAACAATGTCCGTCTTAAATGGGGTACTTCATTCCTGAAACCAGACATTATGATCATCCGATCAAACACAAACACAAACTATCAATTTTGGAAACAAGATCAAAATGGCTATTGGTTCACTTGGTCTAGTGAGTCTTATCTTTTCTTGATTTATCTTAAGTCATTTTCCTATGCTACTCGTGGATATCACTGAGTGATGATAGTGGCTAGGATGGTTCATGATATCTTTTGTTATTGTTTTCTATTTGTGGAATGTTTGTCATGATGTTCTGAAATATATATCTCTTGGGTGTCTATGCTGGTTCAGTCACTTTATGGCTATTGCACATACCTCGACCCTTGACATACAAACCCAAATTTTTAGAACATATCAAGGGCATATTCCTTTTTTGCAATGTATTCATTTATTTTATAAAAATGATCGCATTATTGCTCTGACCATAAATGTCATGATGCGACGTATCCATTTTTGCCATATTAAAACAAAGCTCTCTATTGTCAAAGGTGCATGGATGAAAGAAAGGATTTCATCATTAGTATTTCTCCTCATCTCATCTTTTTGTTCCTTACTAACTTTTTGATCTTTCATCTTTTTTCCTCTTTCATCTAACATTTTTTCTCTTCTTTCGAGAGATCATTCATTTCTTTCATATATCAACAATCTCTCGAGGGGACATCATGTTGGCAACAACAATGAATGAAAACTGAGAGGGGGGGGGGGTGAATCAACTTTCACTGGTACAAATAATTTAAGCACAATTTCAAATTTGTGGTCAATCTTCTTCCAGAGGATCTAGCTCTGATACCAATTGTTAGCAACAACAATAAAGGAAAACTGAGAGGGGTGAATCAGTTTTCATTGGTACAAACAATTTATGCACAATTTCAAATTTGATCAACTGTAGCAACATAAAAGATAAACACAATAACAAAAACACACATAACACCAAGATTTTGATGTGGGAAACCCGGTTAAGGGAAAAACCATGGTGGGAACCTACCCACAATAAGATGATACTCTACAATGGGGAATGCACATGCATTTATGCACACTTCCTAGAGCTCACTGCTCAAAATAAGAAACCCTTGAAAGGCTACAACCTTTAGGGAAGGATCACTGCCTTACAAAGATTCATACAACAATCCAGATTACATGAAATGAAAGAATAACATCTCCTAATGCCTGATGACGGTTCCGGTTAAGCACATTTTTTTCTATCCCACAACAATCTCTACTCTACACTTCACACCAAAAGATGAATTCTCTTGTTCACACATACACCACTCTCTAATAATGCAGACACAAAAATCATCTCTGAATTACATGAATATATCACCTATTTATACAAATTATCAACCTTGATTACAAGGTCGACTCAACCCTTAAAACCTAATTACAAAATTTAATAACACAATACATAGATCAACCATCAGACCAATACAATGCTGTTGCTGACATAGCATGGACCTAAATCAAATCCTCAAACACGCAACACTGCCAGAAATATCACCAATATCATCCGCAACATGCTACACCACCAAAAATGTTGCATAACACGAAGAACATCACCGGACCCATAAGATCTTTAATAATGTACACAATGATCAATGTAGACTAGCAAAACAAATAGGACATGATTAGGAAACACCAACAAGAACATTAGAACCATATGCAATATCTGCAACAACACCACTTAATCAAATCTTCATCAATCAACACGCTGATAATCAAGAACACTCAAACAACATCAACTGGGACTAGAAAGATAACTTGCAGAGCACCAAATCACGAACCATATAAATTGAAGATACACATGAACATCCCAAACATTCTCCCAAATCCACAACTCAAGATATAATCATACTAGAGCACAATGGATCAAATACAAGAATACTGCAACACTAAACACCGAAAAATTAATCCTCATACCAGAATCCATAATTCGATCAAATCACCACATAGCATCATGAAATCATCACTGAATCAAGTATATAAACTCTATTACTAAAATCATGAATCCGCACAAACACATCTGCAACATACCAACTAGATTAACTCTCTGCAATCATAAAAACATAGGAATACAGGAGTATGTTGATATCAGTGACAACAACATATCCTAGAAACAACAATATCCAACAATCTCCCCCTTTGGCATTGATGGAAACACATGAATGTGAAAAAAATCAATGCAAAGAAATAAATCAACACCAACAATCTCCCCGTAAGATCATGCACACGAAGCTTCCAAGATAAGGATATTTTCATATCCTTCTCTCCCCCTTAGACAACAATGCCAAAGACACATACAAACCATACAACTCTCCCTCTAAGAAGGACAATCTCTCCCCCTTAGGTTAAACTCATAGATCTGAACATCTGAACCACACACACTAACTACTTTGACTGAGTAGAAGCACCTCATCATCAATTCAGATAAGAAGATAAGTCAATGAAGTCCACCTGATTGATGCAACTCAATGCAACTAGTTCTCATCAAGAGGGGCAGAGACCCCTTACTTGTCTCTCAGATATACAAATGTATCTACATGCAATGACTTAGTAAAGATATCTGCAATCTGATGCTTTGTAGATACATATTCCAATTTAACTTCTTTCTCACTCACTTTCTCCCTCAAGAAATGATATTTAATTTATATATGCTTTGTTTTAGAGTGTAGTACCGGATTCTTACATCCACTCACCATAGGAGCGTTAACCCAAACTTCTTCAATATTATTTTACATACTTAGATTGAGAAATGAAAAATGCCTTTACTAGTCTATGTAATTTGCAATCCTAAGAAGAATTTCATCTCACCTATCTTAGAAATCTCAAACTCCATACTCAAATAATCATCTCCTCAAAAAATAATATCATCAACAAAAACTTCAACAATAAAAATATTATCATTATCAACTTTAAAGTATAAGTTACTATTAGCAGTACCTTTATAGAATCCCAACTTCATCAAATACCTGTCCAATCTAGCATACCAAGCTCTAGGAGCTTGTTTAAGTCCATACAATTCTTTCTTCAATCTATATAACATGTCTCCTTCATCTGATAATGAAAACCTTTCCGGTTGCTCAAAGTAGACTTCCTCTTCCAAATCACCATTCAAAAAGGACAACTTAACATCCATCTGATATACCTTGAAATTCTTATAAGTAGCATATTCAATAAGTAATCTAACAACTTCAATTCTAGATACCAGAGAAAAAGTCTCCTCATAATCAATACCTTCCATCTGTGAACATCCTTTACATACCATTCTTGCTTTGTTTCTAACCACTTCACAAGCTTCATTCAATTTGTTTTGGAACACCCATTTTGTACCAATCACATTTTTGTCTTTGGGTCTCGAAACAAGTTCCCATGTATTGTTCTTTTCAATTTGATTCAACTCTTCTTCCATAGATTTTATCCAATTCTCATCTTAACAAGCTTCAACAACATCTTTAGGTTCAATCTTGGAAATCAAACATACTTCTTCAACAACAATTCTTCTTCTAGTTATCACACCTTTATTTTTGTCACCAATAATCTGATTTTCTAAATGATTTAATCTCACATACCTTAGAGTCTTTTGATTTTTCTGATTCTCAAGTTCTTGAACTTCTTCATCGATAACATCAATATCTAGATTACCTGTCTCTATTGGATCATTCTGCTTCAGGTTCTTAGTCTGCACTTGCTTTGAAATATCCCAATCATCAAACTCATATCCGCATGCTCTGATCTTTTTTCCATGACATTCATCAACCTTCACATTTGCACTTTCCACTATCTTTTTCAACCTCTCATTGTAACACCGACAAGCCTTGCTCTTAGTAGAATAACCCAAGAAGATTCCTTTATCACATCTTGCATCAAAATTTCCTATATCCTCATCTCTTTTGATATAAAATTTTCTCCCAAAAATTCTAAAATATCGAACTGTAGGAACATGACCAAACCATAACTCATAAGGAGTCTTACCAAAATCACCTTTTATGTGCACTTGGTTGAATGTGTATACAATAGTGCTACAAGCTTCTCTCCAAAAGGTCTTCACAACATTCCCTTCAATCAACATAGTCCTAGAAACATCCAAGATAGTTTTGTTCTTCCTTTCAACAACTCCCTTCTATTGAGGGGTCCTAGGAGTTGATAACTATCTTCTAATTCTATGTTTTTCACAAAATTAATCAAACTCACCGGATGTGAATTCTCCTCCTCTGTTAGATCTTAGACACATAACCTTCAATCCTATCTCTATCTTCACTTTAGCTTTGAATCTCTTGAATTTTTCTAATGCTTCTGATTTCTCCCTTATAAAAGTAACCCACATCATTCTTGAATAGTCATCAATCAACAACATGATGTATCTGTCACTATGCACACTTCTCACTCTTTTAGGACCACACAAATCAGTATGCACAAGATCTAATAATCCATTAGATGTATAATGCTTACTCTTAAATTAAATTATTGTTTGCTTTCCCAATTGACATTCTTTACATACTGGATTAGAAGGTTTCACAATCTTAGGCATACATCTAACAACTTGAGTAGAACTTATCCTTATCATGCAGTCAAAGTTAACATGACACATCCTTCTACACCACAACCAACTTTCATCTATCTGAGCAATCAAACAACTTTTCTCACCAACATTCAAATGAAAGATATTACCTTTAGTCTTAGTTCCTGATGCAATCTCTATACTAGAGGCATTCAGAATCTTGCATTTACCATTCTTGAATTGAAAATCATATCTCTTATCAACCATCTATCCAACACTCAAAAGATTATACTTCAAACCTACAACATATAAGACATCATTAATATTATGATTACCATCAAAGGAAATAGAACCTCTACCAATAATTATACAAGCTTTATCATCTCCAAGTCTTACTATACCACCATCATACCTCTCCATATTCACAAATTTTCTTTTATCACCTGTCATATGATGTGAACAACAATTGTGAATTACCCATTCATCTTACTCTGCAATCTTAATAGCCAAAGCTTTCTCCTCAACAATGCAGCTTGTATAATTCACTAGTACTAGATTATCTTCCTTGATATCAATGAATACAAAATCATCTTTTGAATTCCCATTCTTTGATTCTTCATCTATCACACCTTCATCAACAACATAATAACATTTCTTTTGATATATGTACTTCCATTTATGCTTATAAGGCTAATCATACTTATCATGCTTCTCATATCTATCAAGCTTATCGAATTTATCATGCCTATCATACCTTGACATTCTTTGAGGACACCTAGAAGCAAAATGTCCTATTTTATTACAAGAGAAAAATTTCAAAGGTAACTTCTCATCATACTTACCGACTCCCTTAGGCAATCTCTGAGCAATAAGTGCTTCAAGCTCATCCAACTCTTTTCCTTATTATTCCATCTCTCTCATTTCTCTTTCATATCTGAAAACCTTAGATGAACTCTCTCCCAGATCATACTTTTGCTTGTCAGATATAGAGGCTTTAAATGCAGTCTTAGATTTACCATGTGATTCTCCAAATTCATTCAACTCAAAAGTAGCAAGTTTACCAACCAACATGTCTCTTGTCACAGTGGTCATAGTCTGTATCTCATCAATAGAATCAACTTTACATTTGTAAGTAGGAGGTAGAGATCTCAGTACTTTAGCAACAATGTCATCTTTTTGAAGAGTTCCACCGGCATATCTGATGTTCATGATAAGTTCATTCAGTTTATCCATAAAGGATGATATGTTCTCATCTTCTCCCATCTTCAACATCTCATACTTTCCTTTCAAACTCTGCAACTTAGCAACTTTGACATGTTTATCTCCTTCATACAAGGTCTCTAACTTTTCCCAAATCTCATGCGTAGTCTACAATCCCATTGCATTAGTCATCTCTGAATTGGTTAGGGCACTCAATAATGCTTCTTTAGCTCTTATGTTTTGTTCAACATCCTTGATCTCATTTGGAGTAACTAGTCCATTCTGAGGAACATTGTAGGTATTCTTTGTAATCTTCCAGTAATCATCTCCAAGACACTACAAATGACACTCCATCTAGTCCTTCCATACAATGTAGTTGCTTCCATCAAATATCAGACTCTATTTCTTGAAAACATAGGTTTCCATCCCAGATCTCCTCAAGTAGTCAAGCTTCTTCTGGAGGATCTAGGTCTGATACCAATTGTTGGCAACAATGAAGGAAAACTGAGAGGGGGGGTGAATCAGTTTTCACAGGTACAAACAATTTAAGCACAATTTCAAATATGATCAATTGCATCAACAAAAAAGATAAACACAATAAAAAAAATACACATAACACCAATATTTTGATGTGACAAACCCGTTTAAGGGAAAAACCACGGTGGGAACCTACCCACAATAAGATGATACTCTACAATAGTATGTGAAAATATTACAATGGGGAATGCACATGCATTCAGGCACATTGCCTAGAGCTCACTGCTTAAAATAAGAAACCCCTGAAAGGCTACAACCTTTAGGGAATGCTCACTACCTTACAAAGATTCAGACAACAATCTAGATTACATGAACTAAAAGAATAACATCTTCTAATGCTCGATGACAGTTTCAGTTAAGCACATTGATCTGCCCTGCAACAATCTCTGCTCTACACTTCACACTGAAAGATGAATTCGCTTGTTCACACATACACCACTATCTGATAATGAAGACACAACAAATATGTTTGAATTACATGAATATATCACCTATTTATACAAATCATCAACCTTGACTACAAGGTCAGATCAACCCTTAAGACCTAATTACAAAATTACATCACATGATATATAGATCAACCATCGAACCAATACAATTCCATTGCTGACATATCACAGACCTAAATCAAATCCTCAAACATGCAACACTTCTAGAAATCTCACCAAGATCATCCGCAACACGCTGCACCACTTAATCAAATCTTTATCGATCAACATGTTAATACTCAAGAACACTCAAATAACAACAACTAGGACTAGAAAGATAACTTATGGAGCACCAAAGCATGAACCATCTGAATTGAAGATATATATGAATATCCCAAACACTCTCCTAAATTGGCAACTCAAGATATAATCATTTTAGAGCACAACGGATCAAATACCAGAACAGTGCAACATTGAACATTGAAAAACCAATCCTCATACTGAAATCCATAACTCGATCAAATAACCACACAGTATCATGAAATCATCATTGAATCAAGTATAGAAACTCTGTTACTAAAATCACAAATCCACACAAACACATCTGCAACATACTGACCAGATCAACTCTCTGCAATCATGAAAACATAATAATACAAGAGTATGTTGACATCAATGACAACAACATATCCTAGTAGCAACAATATCCAACACATCTTATCTCCATCCCTCGGTCAACATTCCTTAGTTTGCTGGGGCATGATTTTTTTTTCAATTTTCTTTGAAACAATGCTTAAAATCTCATTGTCTCAAAAAGGGGCAAAATGTAGACATTAAAAATCTGCATTGTCCGCAACTTTCATTTTTTAACATGTCAATTTGTCCCTAACTTGACCTAATTTTCCTAATTTTCTTAATTCTTCCCAATTTCCCCAAATTTGACTTAATTTGACCCTTTAAGGTCTCTGGACATCAATTTGACTAATTTTTCCTTTTAGGTTTAATTAATTCATTAATTTATTAAGCCCCTTTTTACTAATTATTTTGCCCTATTCTATCATCAAACCCTCTCCCCTTTTAAAATTAATTAAATAATATTGCATTATTCGATTAATTTTGATTTATCCCCTTTAATTAAACAATGTTAATTGATTAATGTAAAGTGGAAAATTTGACCCTAGTGACTCCCCACCTAGGAGAGCGAAAGGAAGTCACTAGGATGATTTTCACTTGGAGGAACTTTACATTCAAAAGAGGGGCTTGAATCCACTAGATCAAAATCCAAGGGAAACAAGGATGTGAATTCTAAGTGGATTGCAAGGGTTGAAGTGTGATTTACCCTCTTTTGTAAATGAGAAAGTTGACTTGTTGACTATGTGGAACAAAGAGAGAAATTGAGTGAAATGAGGAGCTACTAGTTCAAGATCATGCTATAACTTCTGATCTAAGCTAATTAGACTGATATGGATTTGCCTTGTAAATTTTGAGAAAAGTCATTGGGACTGTGGCGACAATGTACATGGTCCTCCACAAAATCCGCAAAATGAAAAGGGTTCTTTCGTCTCTGCAAATGAAGCCCAAACCTACAATTACAGCTGCACACCTACAACATACACATAGAGAAGAGAGGGAGAAGGGTTGTGGATAGGGGTTTTCCTCAGTCAAACCTCAATTGAGGAATTGACCTTGAAAGAAAGTAATTACAAATGATTGAATATAAACAATGGAAATGTATACCTTGTAGATCTGCAACTTGTTGATGATGATTGCTTTGCTTCTTGAATGTAATCACAAGTATTGTATGAAATGGCATGTAACATGACAAAACCCTAACACACACACACATGCTTGCAAATGAATGTTGGAATGTTTCTCCAAGGGATGAATGAAGAAGGCTTGAATTCTTGAATACTTGATGATGACCTTGGAATCCTGTACCCTATCCTTATGCCTCTCATCCTCCTCTAAATGAGGGAATTGAATCCCCTTTTATACATTCCTCAAGGATTAATTTTCAACCATCGAAGGCCGCCAAAGAGGAATTACAAACCCCGAAGGCAAATTATGCATAGGAGACCGGGCATAACTAACTTAGGGCCACCCTAAGGGGTGGGGACAGGGGTGCCACACCCCTATCCTGCCCTATTTTGGGGCCCGGACAGGGTCTAAAGCAACCAAAGGTCTTGAAGGAGGAAGGGTGAATGGGTGAGAATGCAGAAATAGGTCTTGGTTGGGGAAGAAGATGCTGCCGTCGAGGTGAGGACCTAAAATGTGGTTAAAATTGCAGGAGTCACAATTTTATGACACTACAATTAATTAAAGGTTCATTCATTTTAACCTATAGTTGAATAATTAATTTTTATTATTCAATTATCTAATTATGTCTTATTTAATTTTCCTAATTATCTTCTTGGATGAGGATAATATCTTCTTTTTTCAAATATTTAATTGAAAAAATATCTTTCCAATTTTTGAAAATGGCAACTTTGTCTTAGGAATTATCTTTGATTTTTGAAAATCCTAAATATCATTTTAATTCAATTTTTAATTCGAAAATGAGGTATGCATCCTCAAAAATCTACTTTTTACAGTATCATCACTTTTTCTTTCTTCTCCTTCATCTTTCCTAGAATGGTAGCTTTGTCGTGCATTCGATCTTGTCTGTCCACCTGATAAAAAATCTTTTCAATCTTTTCCGTCTGTCAAATCTTTGTTTCCTCTATAAATTGAGGACTCCCCTTCAATCAAATGATCCCTTTTCTGAGTAATCTTATTCTATCAGTTTGTCTAGATAATACCTTTTCTGAGCAATCTTATTCTGTCAATTTGTCTAGATAATCCCTTTTCCAAGTAACCGTATTATGTCAGTTTGTCCAAATAATCCCTTTTTCGAGTAATCTAATTCTGTTAGTTTGTCCAGATAATCCATTTTCTGAGTAATTTAATTTTGTTAGTTTCTCCAAATATTCCCTTTTCTGAGTAATTTTATTCTATCAGTTTATCTAGATAATCTAGTTTTAGCATTGTTATTCTGTCCTAGTTTCAAGTAATCATTTAGATTAAGCATTGTCATCCCATCCATTTAATCATCTTTAATCACACATTCTGAGTAAGGTTCGCATATCAAACCACCTTTGCTTTAATTGAAAATAGGGGAAAGAATCAAAGCACAAATATTAGGCAACCAAAAAACCTAACATCCAATGAGATCTAATCCTAATTAGGAACTAAGTGTAATGCCCACCAAAATGCCCTAAAGAAACTAAACAATAATATACAAATAGTGACAATTTTTTTCTTAATTAACATCTAATAACAACTAATTAAACATATAACATCTCCATCTATTTACATTCATTAACCAATTTACAAATATGAATATACATCATTGCTCATTTCAACAAATAACGCAAATAACACAACATCAATAATCTTTCTCTAGGGTACTTTAACATCATTACTTAATTCATTTCCATAAGATCATACTACACACACGATAGGTATATTTCACCTTCATTAATGCATCGTATTCTAATTCTTTAACCTTGAGATATTCAACCTACAACATTACTTATTCCTCATGATATGCATAATTTCCTTTCTACCAATGCATCTATGTGAATCATTCCTATTTACTAGATCCAATCAACATCTTTTAACATATTCACTTATTAATCTATGAATATCCCTCCTTCAAGATTATTTAACATTATAACTACCCTCTAATCATTCCATAAATTAATACAACCGATCCATAATGAAATTCCATTCTATTCCAACTATATTCCACTTATTTGCATGATTCATAAGATCACACCTCTATAATAGTACAGATACAATATACCTAAATTCCAATTTCCAACTACAATTCATTTTACAAAAATGAATACATTAAATATATCATGAGCATAGCTCTTTCTACTACAAGATTCCATCTACTATATACAAGAATGTTACTTTACAAGAATTCTATCTTATCCATTACATAAACCTGCTACAAGGTACATCCACATGAAGAAGAATCCACATCCATGCAAGAAGAATCCAAGAGAACATTCCAATGGATAAAAAGCACCAACCTCCCGACCATGTGGAACCAAAGGAACCACCCCCTGTGCTAGGAGTTGACACAAGGTCCCAACACATACTCTAAACCTAAGCTGGCACCTATAACCAAGGAGACTAACCACACAAGGACTCTCAAGCAAGAACTCACACATACAAAAAGAATGAACTCCCAAAGGAATAAAACTAATCAAGACATAAATGCATCCAATAAGCATAATCATAAATCATAAAGGGAAACACATGTAGGAGTGGAGTGTCATCACATGCCATCCTCATAACATAATAACATAATAACACAAGACACTAGCCTGATGGACATGTGGAGCCATCTCAACCTATGAGAGACTAAGGGAGATTAGCTTACCATCTTCACGACCTTCTCATGCTTATCCTAAAACATCCTCCATAGGAATAAGTCATGAGGCACAAATCAATTTATCATCTTATTAATTAATCTAACTACCCAACCCATCAATTATTAGGTTATCACTTATTTACAAATCACGGAAAACTCCAATGTGCCCTGATGGTCTAGACTCCATGCATCCTTATAAGGAACCTCATGCAAGCCTATCTCTCGTGATCCCGGTCATCACAAGGGAGCCAAATCCTCCTAACATGGCCCAACAATAAATCACAAGAGGCTCTACCAACATAATTACATGAAAATAATACTCAATACAACCAACAACTTCCACACATACTCTTACAACATAAACAAGGCTACAAGAACATCAATATAGAAAAATGAGCCTCTTGGCTAGCAATAAACAAAGGCATATCAAGCCATCAAATTCTACCATCAAATAAAAGATAACATCACAACAAGGCCTACTCACTTGCTGGTTGAAAACAACATAGTAATCATCTCAATCATCCATGGCCTATCCACATGGAAGAGAGTCTAAAATATTCACAATGCATAGAGAAACAAATATACTCAAAACCATCAAAATGCATCGAAACTGATCAAACCCAAAACTGGGAAATATTAACAGACCTCAAATAAAGCCTCTGGTACAAAAATCAATTCAGAAAAATACATCAAAATGACCAAAACTGAGAAAATACAAAACAGAGATAGGTTAGCGCTTTTGCCCCGCAGGACAACGCTTTTTCCAAAAAGAACAGTGCTTATGCATTCCAAAATCGCGCGTATGCATCTTAAAACAACGCTTATGTTTCCAGATTCACGCTTATGCTTTCTGTGACAATGCTTATGCTGCGTAGAACAATGCAAATGCAATACAAAATAGTGCAACTGCAATACAAAACAACGCTTTTACACAATAAGACAACACTTTTGCAGAAACAATGCTTTTGTACATAACTTACGGAAAACTTAGAAAACTTTCAGGTAAAATAATAAAATCCAGACTTTACAAAAGGGCTCGAAAATATATGAAAAGAGATGCCTAGAAACAAAGAATACATAGGTATAAACACAATAAAATATCTCAAACTATAGATCAAGATTTAATCAAATATCTTCATGGCATAAAACAGATAGAACTTTTGCAAAACTCACAGAAAATCAAATGAAGATAGTCCCAAACAATCGCAACTGAGGACTCACAAAGGGAAAACCAATCTAATCTCATACAAACAAGGATTAACCAAAGATCTTCACAACAATTTTCACAGAGCCGTGAAATGCCATACACAGGAAAACCAAAAACATATTTTCCAGCAACTATACAAAACCCAAATAATATAAAGTTCCTCCCCAAATATTAACCTTCAACAATATTAAAAACTATAGAATAAATAATATTTCAACCCAGACCCAAAACATTGCAGACACAATGCATACACATAGAAGCCATTGAAAACCAAAATGCAAAGTGAAGAACTCCAACCTGCAACTTTGAAGTAATGGATTGAAGCTGAAGAAGAGCTCCCACAAGCCAAACCAAATCCAATCCAAGCTCCAGCCAAAACAAAGAGAGAAGAAAATTGGAACAAGGAAGAAGCTTGCTGGAAAAATTTCCAGAGAAGAGCCAACCAACCCGAAAAACCTCACAGGAAAGAAAATAAAAAGCAAGAATAATCCAAAGACCCTAGCCTCAATCTCGGCCAATCAAAATATTCCATTTTGGAGTATATTTTACCAACTCACTATATAATATAATTTATTCACCCATTTTGAATTTGACCAATGAGAGTGAAGGGTAGGTAAAGTAAATAAAATATACTTATCCAGCTAAGTGGGATTGTTTTGTTTCTTTATTTAATTTAATGTGTTCATACACCCCACTTAGAAATAAAAGTCAAACTATTAAATAAACATAAGCTATAAATAAATAATCCAAATGGGGATTAAAATCAATTAACCCAAAAGCTAATAAAATAAATTAAAGAACCAGATAAATATAAGCTATAAAATAAATATCAAACCATAGAAGGTCAAATAAATAATTAAATAATAAAATACCATTAAATAATAAATCACAAATATTAAATAAATATTACACAACAATAAGGCTTATCAAATATTGAATAATCATAAAATCAATAAACGTTAATTAACAAATAAATATAAATACCAAATAATTAAATATTCAAAACTTATAAATTAAATGCATTAAAATAAGCATTACCAAGTATAAAACTACACATCAAGAACCACATAATTACTCTAACATACACAAGTAAATCAATCGACATAAACTAAACTCACAATACCAAAAGACCAAGCTTACTAACTGATATGGCGAATTATGCCAAGATGCTGACTACTCACGGTGAACAACTTAGACCTAGAGTATGTGAGGGGAACCCATGCCATCTCTGAACCACATAAGCCATTGGAACTAAAGACACACTCAGATTTGTGAAGCTAGGTGGAGTCAATGTTTGGTACCTGCAAAATCCTGCAACCACAAAATGACAATACAACATATACATATACATATACATATACATATACATATACATATACATATACATATATAGAACAAACAAGTGATAGAGAATCCCGACAACACATCCTGCTCGCAATGAGTGATGTGGAATCGTCTCTATCACGAAGACAGTCAAACAATAGTCAAACACATCTCTTAAACATCTCATCATATGTAATCATGAAGTAGGGTTAGCGTAATCATAATCATCATCAAAACCATGATAAATCTAATCTATCAATAATCCATCACATAGTGAGCATATAAAATCCATCGAGTACATATATCATCAAATCACATGATCAATCGTGATAGTACCAACATCCATATAGATAATCAAAATAGCATATGTCCAATAGTGTCTAACATCAATCATAAGTCACTGAAGCACATGAGTAATCATCATCCAAATCATCAAAATATAATCTAGATAAGTCTATCAAGCATAATATAAAAGTCAACTCTAGTCAAAATAAGTCAAATCAAGGGTGGACACTACACTAAGTGCAAGTTGTTTGTTCAATTTTTAGCCTTTGATTAATTAAGCACTGCAACAGGCACATTTACTCTTCTGAAACCTTCACAAAAATAGTGATGAGAACAAAAACCAAGAAATTTGATCTTCTGAAACCTGTATCTGATAAAAAATATCACAAAAAACATTAAATTAGATGTGTGTTCACGTCAGGTTCACCAAAAAAAGCAACTAGGAAAATAGGGGAAAGCATCAAAGAACAAATATTAGGCAACCACAAAACCTAACATGCAATGAAATCCAATCCTAATTCAATCAATAGAAGAATGGAAAACAAAACATAAAAAATGTAAACGATAAAAAACATAGATGTCTCCTCCATTGACCTCCATTATTCTTCTTTCACTTTCAAATTTGATATGGATCTCACTTACAAGTGAAAAGAAAACTGACAATGAGAGATGAAAATCAAACATAAAGTTACTCGAAGCACGGTTGTTGAAAATGAGCAATGAGAGCTCAATTTATAAAAAAAAATGGGGTTGATCGGATGGCTAAGATTGAAAAGATTTTTGGTTAGATGGACGGACCTGATTGAGTGCACAACAAAACTACCATTCGGGGAAGAATGAAGATAGAAGAAAGCAAATGACAAGATATTACGAGAATAAATAATAAAATCTTTAATTATCTTCTCATAAATACCAAATTAGCAGGTTGGAAATATCAGGAAGATTTTAATAATTAAAAATGATTAAATATCTTCATTCGAAAAGATAAATAGAAGAATTAAAAATAAATAAATTATCCTCTCACAAAAAGCAGATTTTTGAAGATGCATGCCTCATTATGGAATTAAAAAATCAAGATTAATGAGATATTGCCAAAAAGATTTATTTTTGAAAATCAAGGAAAGATATTAGTTTCCAAATTCAAAAATTAGGAGGATTTTATGAGAAGATTTAATAATTAAGAATGATTAAATATCTCCATATAAGAGGATAAAATGGAAGAATAAAAAATTAAAAAAAGGCAAGAAATACCCTCACATGAGAGGATAAATGGAGATAATTAATAAATATGATTTATTAATTATCTCCTCACAAAAAGTAGATAAAGATGAATTAATAAAAATGTTATTAACTATCTTAATCTTGGAGGAAGATAAATATGATAAATTAATAAAACTGATTTATTAATTTATTGCTCATATTTGTGAATTAGTTAATTAAATATAATGAATTTATTTAAATAATGGACAAAGGGAACAAATAAATAAATTATTAAATTTATTTATTTAGGACTTAGAAGAATCCTTAGTAAAAGGGGGTTTAGTTAATTAATTAAACGTAAGAGGCACTATGCGCATGATATGTTAAAAAAAAGGAGACACAAGTGTTGACCTTTTTTTAGTACAAACACACACACACAGACATATGCCCACTAAGAACCCTAGAGATATAAGACAACTAACAACCTATCTAAACATCATAGAGATTTTTTTTTTTAAAGAAAGAGGTAACAATATATTTAAATAAAAGGATCACACCATCCTAAGTGCACAAGAAGAAATTAAAGATACAACATCAAATTATTCTTTAAATAATTACATACATCTTATATATATATATATATAAATTTTTTTTTAAAAGAAAAAGGTAACAATATATTTAAATAAAAGGATTACACCATCGTAAGCGCACAAAGTGAAAATTAAAGATACAACATCAGATTATTCTTTAAGGAATTACATACATTTAAACTAACATGATTACATAATGCCAATGCACAACAAAATTAAACTCTAACATCTAACTTATATCCTCTAAGGTTCTTAACGTCTTTACTAATAAAGCATCAACTAAAAGATACATGAGTTATTTCCCTTCTCAATATTACACACAACATAGAAACGTTACCATCTAAACTATAGAATTATAATCATGAGATATAACTTATCTAACACTTCTAAGTTATTACATTTTTTTTATTCCACCAATATCCAATTATTTAGAAGCTACTAAAACATTCAACATGATAGAACCTGTCTATTCCTATTATATAGCCCGTAACAATTCTACATAGAATGAACATATGAAAACACCATTTCATTACATAATACCTCTCATACATGGAATGCACTATAGATATAAGTCAACCTTTACAAATAGAATATCATGATACAATGATCACATGACTGATATACATATAGAGGGGTGTAGATTAATCTTGACATATAAAAAAGATTACATTCACATCTTAAATCCATAGCACTGGATCTGAAGAGAAGAAGTAACATCCATCACGCACACTAACATCCAACAAGGAATCCCAATGGAAGAAGGCATCAACCACCCGACCATGTGGAACCATAAAGGTCCACTTCCCGTGCTCCGAAGAATGACATAAGGCCCCACACACATCACTCGACCTAGGTTAACATTTAAACATCCAAGGGAATATAAATACTCACAAAGAAAAAACAAAATGAAAGAATAAACAACATGGAACATGGTCTCAACATAAGACACAAACTCACTAGAGGCTTCTGCAAAAACTAGAGGTTAAGGTCCTAGGAAACACATAGGGAAGAGTGTCATCACATTCCATCAACATGGGTTTCCCTTATAGTGCAACCCTCTCCAAACTTCAGACTCTGATGCCCATTTGATGCACATGAAGAACCAAACAATCCTTCCATGAAGGCAATGACATCGATTTGCCATACAGGCCTTCCCAATCTCATCCTAAGCCTAAACAAGCACTCCAGACCATCAGATCCCATCATCTGTCTATACAAGCACATGAGGTATGTTTGGGGAACCAATAATTATCTTATTAATGTGTATAAAACCCAACCCAATAAATTACATTAATGTTATCACTTTATTAACCAGCTCTCAATGAGATCTCTTGGCAGCCACTTGCGGTCCTGAACACCCACTTGAGAGCCACTTCCCCTAATATGATCTCAAAACCTAGGGTACAACAAGAGAACCACAAGAATATCATAATATCCATGGATTTCATAATGAATCATCATAACCACATCCCATGAGCAAGGACCTCATAATTTCCATATGAAACTTTATACACTAAATCCATATCAAAATCTGATCCACATTAATAAATTTGATCATAATGCTTTTCTCAACAAATAGATATCCCAACCAATATACCAAAATGTTAAAATACATAAGAAGAAAATAAATATCACATAAAATACTCATAATCAATCAAATTAACCTTTGGATAATTACCACAACAAATCACAAACTCCAAATTAAGCCTTTGGTCCAACCCAAACCGACTCAAACTTAAAAAATTAACCATAAATATGAAAATATTGAAATAGCACCTTTGAAATTTCTTATTGCACATTTAGAAATTCTTTTTGTGCTTTTACAAGTTCTTATGGTGCATACACAACAAAGTATGACACATTTACTACACAGAATGGAACATACATAATGCAGACTAGCACATATACCAAACATAGCAACACATTTACTAAATAGATTAGAGAATATGTAAATTAAATTTCAATGCATATGTGACACAGACTTGGGCATATGAGAGGGAGACCAAAATTCGACATAGAAAAAGATTTATACCCACAAAAAAACTTTAGAACGACTCTTGACACAAAATCCAATTCGCACTCAAAAGAAACAAGCGTATTTTCTATTAAAAAATAGTATTAACAAACTCTATGAGCAGAAACCATATCCACAGAAGTACATACATTAAGTAGCTCAAGAAAAATGAAAATATATTTATATCAAACAAATCATAACAAAAACCAAAATCTTTCTTGAACTTCAAAGGCAACATGCAAACACTCTGCAAACAATCTTTTCTCTTTTGAAAGCAAAGCACACAAATATAAAGGAGATCAGAATGCCACCAACCTGATAAAAAGATAAATTGGACAAGAAATAGAGAAGAAGGAAGTCTCCACATGCACAAACCTCATACAAAGAACAATCCACAACAAAATAATCAACTTCCTCCAATGCAAACACAACAATAATGAATAATATAGAAGCAATTCACAATCACCCCAAGCATGCATTGAAAACTTTATCAAAATCTATGATCAAAACTCTTTTTCAAAAAACCAAAAATCCAAAACTCTCCAATTTTCTTCAACCATTGACAAAAAAAGCTACCATCTTCAAAAATCCTCCCAAAATACATGCAAAAACCCCAAAACATATTTTTTTCTCTTGCATGGGAATTTAATTAGTAGTTTACCATGCAAAAAACAAAAATCATGTAGTCTTTTATGCATCAATAGACTTGTTTAGACTCTATGATGATGTTTTGATTAATACTTATGGCTTTATCTATATCTGTAGTGCCCCTCCTAGAGTTGCATTTTGATTTGCATACAAATAGACTTATTTAGACTTATGATGGTTATTTGTGACTCTTCTGCTATCTTAGATGGTATCATTGATGTTGGGACTTATGTTGGTTATATGACTTGTGATGATACTAACCCTATTTCATGATGATGATTCTATGCAATGTTTTGATATTATACTGTGTGACTATCTTCATGAGTAGAGAGGATGCCATATCACTCATTGTGAGTAGGATATGTCATCACAATTCTCTATCACTTGTCTGTTTATTATGAGGTATATGTATCGTATATGTTGTGTTGGTCTTTGATGCAGGTTTGCAGGTACCAGACATCGACTCCACCTGGCTTCACAGGTTTGAGCGTGTCTTTAACCCAATGGCAAGTTGTCAGAGATGACATAGTTTCATTCACACACTATAGGTATAAGATGTGCACCTTTTCGATTGCGCCACGATGCAAGTTGAGTTTAGAGTCTTGTCTTATGTTTGTCCCCTTGGCATAAGATGATTGGAGTCTATGCTTATTTGTTTGGGTGATGTGAATATTGTCTAATTATTTGATTATGGATATTTATTTGATTATTTTTGGGCCACGATTTCATTGTGAGATTTTATTTAACCAATTAGGATTTATTTAATTGGTTTATTGAATTAATAATTGATTTGATCATTGTGTATATTTAATCATCAATCATCTATTTATTGGTGATTTATTTATTTAATTGTTATTTGATGATTTATCCATTATTAATTTATTATTTATTTGTGTTGTTTTAATGTTGAACATTTATTTATTTATTTATTTGAGGATTTATCAATTATTTAATATTATTTATTTACATTGATTTATTGTTGAGCAATCTATTTATTATTATTCTTAATTTTTTTGATTTATTGACTTTATTAATTAATTTATTGATATTTGTGATTTGATTCTATATTTTAATTGGGGCTTTATCCTCTTAATTTATTAATTGAATTATATTAAGTGATGAAGCATTATTTAATGTGCTTTTACAAGTTCATATTGTCGGTAATTGCAATTGTATTTATATATACCCACCCTTGCATATGATTGGTTGAATTTTAATTGGTAGGTAAATTATATTGAGGATATAGTATATGGCTCAAAACTATACAAGATTAGGTAAATAATATAGGTTTTTTTTTGGAATATGTTCATTGGTCGGCTTGCAATATAGTTTTGGGTTTAATTTTTGTATTTATTCGGCTTCTTGTGCAGTCACGAGGGTTGGAAAATTTTGAGAGTTTGAAGATCTGGATTTCTGATGAATTTGCTTTTGGTTTTGTACTGAGATTGTTGAAGGGATTTGTTGGAATTAGATTGCACTTTCAGATTTCTCCTTGTTTCATCTTTTTCCAGGTTGGTTTTGCTTGCCAACTCTTTGTATTTTTGATTTCAGAAAGATTGTTTGTATTATCTGGAAAAGATTGTTTAGGGGAAATGGTTTCATGATTTGCAGTAGTATGATTATTCTTTGATAGTTTGATGATTTGGGGAGAAATTATATTCCAATGATTCTAATTTTCTAGAATTTGCATTGCCAGAAGCTCTTGTATTTTCTCTATGTCTAGTCATGTTTCTTTCAGCTTTTATGAATGTTGGATCTTAATCAGAGATTGCATCTTTGTGTTCTTGAGTTTGATTCCAAATCTTGCCTTGGTTGAACCTAGTTTGGTGCCTAGATCATAATTGGTGGTGAGAGCTTTCTGAGACTGCACTACTGATTATATATACACTTGCATCCACTTGCATTGGTTTCATTTTATCCCTATTTAACTTTCTTGGGTCTTCTTTCAGTAAGTGCAACTTGTTTTTACTCTCCTATGATAAATTAGCTCCCTAAACCTCAGTTTTGGCTCTGTGGGAGAAGTATTTCTTGTTGCAACTTTTTGGAGCGATTGTGTACTTGATATATGTGTTATTTCAATCAATAAATAGTCCTTCTATACTTTGTGGTTGCAGTATGAGGACCATTTTGGATCCTTGAGCCTTCCCAAGTTCTCTCCTAAGCCTTATGCCTCAGAATTGAGTTGTTTTTTGTATATATTCCAAAAATGCTATGAGAACACCCAAAAATACCATTTTTTGGACCAAGGGTGCCACCATACATCCTAGGAGTGCCACTATTCATACCAAGGGCGCTGAGAGACATGTTGTGGGAGCTAAGGTCCTGAAACTACAAATGCAAGCCAAATGACCAAAAACACCATAGTATGGACCAAAAACGCTATGGTATGAAACATAAATGCCATGGTAAGTACCAAAAGCACTAGGGTACCTACCAAGGGTGCTAACCTAAGAACCAAGGGTGCTGAAATATCTTGGGGGTCTCCGAAAGTCAATTTTTAGCCTATTTTTGTGTATTTTTGGATTGTGTGAGTACTCCAGAGGCTTGTGCTGTCTATGTTGACATTCTTAGAGTTTCTTAGGATGTGTTTTTATCCCTTATGATTTTTCTTGTGCTCCATTAAGAGGGTTCATGCCTTACCGTTGAGGTGTTTTATATGCGATTTGTGGCTCTGGCGAGAGGGAGAATGTCTCATTGTTGAGGGATTGGTTTTATGGCTCCAATGGGATGCGTTATGCCTCACTATTGAATATTTTATGTTATTGGGATCTATTTTATGGTTTGCATCCATGATTGTCTTATCCTTGATGTCCTGGTGAAGGCTTCTTTCTATGAGTGTGGCTTCTAAGTCCGCTTTGCTCAGTTTGTTGTATCTGTTCTTATATCACTTTTGAGCCTTTGTGATGTGGTTTTATGTTCTATGGATGTGCATTTACCCTATGGACTTTGGTCATGGTTGGGGGAGTGGGCTCTTGCATGTGTTGGACCTAGGTCATGAGCACTAGATCTCTAGGAAGGGGGTCTAGACCTATGGAACCACATTAAGAGTTTATGGTTTAATTGCAAGTGATAAAATAATAATTGATTAGAGGGTTGGGAATTTATGAAATCACCTAATCAAGATAAATAATACATTGATGTTCTATGCCCAAATTGGACGGACCCAGGGAGGTGGTTTTGGGATCCTAGATTGGGAAGATTGTTGGAGCGGTATACCCGATCTCCCTTGAGTGACTCCAAGGTGGAGACAGATGCCACATGAGGTTAGCATGCGATGACACTCTACCCCACATGTGTCCATTGTCCATATACCTTTCTTTGATTATTTTGCCTCTCGAAGTTGATTGCATTGATTTAGCCATGCGATGTACTTTGGTGTTGTGATCTTATATTGGAGTCATGTTATATCCTTTGGTTGATAGGTGTCAGCTTAGGTCTTGAGTGTGAGTTAGAACCCGATATCATCTCCTAGCACAGGGGGTGGTTCCTATTTGGTTCCACTTGGTCAAGTGGTTTGATGCCTTCTTCCATTGGGATATTCTTCTTGGATGTTAGCTTGCGTGGATTTGATTCTTGATGTGATTATTCTTCGGAGTTGATTTCTATGTACATGGAAAAGAAGACATTGTATCTATTGGTATTTTGAGTTTGTTGGTATTTTGCATAGAGATTGCATTAATGATATGTTGTCATTGATGTCAATTGAACCGGTAATGGTATTTATGTTATTGCTGATATTGTTGTTTTTGATATTAGCTAGTAACCGATAAGAAGAGCTTTGTGGAAGATGTTGTAAACCTGTATGTTAAGTTTGTGAGATAAAGTGGTGAACTAGTGTAAAGGGTTAAACCTTTCTATGTATTGTAACCGGTAAACCCTATCAGCTATTAAACCCTAACTGGTCAAGTTTGTTGGTTTATTATCTGATGAGTGGTAATGACAAAGACACGTGTGATCATTGAATGAGGATAAGTTCAAATTGTTTTGGAGTGTTTGTTCTTGTCTAGGGAAGGAGCAAAGTGGATTGCATCTAATACACAATGTGTGATGAGTTACAAAGTCCAATGGAGCGGTGATCATGGAGCGGTTGGAATTTTCTTGAAGAATGTGAAGATATTATCATGATTTCTAATGGTCAAGATTATACCAACTTGTTTCAAATCTCAATGACGAGAATTTGGTTTTTTTTGTGTTACCGACCTAATTGATTTTTATTTAAGGTCGATGAAGTTGTTGTAAAGGTTGTTTGCAAGGTTGGTAGAAAACCTGTTGAGTGTGTAGTTGCCCAACCTGTAGACACTTAAAAATAATTATTTTAATTATTTTTAATTCCTCACATAATTAATTAATTAATTATGTTAATTAAAATTCTTCTCAATATTAATTAAATATAATTAATATTGTCACTATAGCATATGATTGATTTATTTAATAAATCAATCCCTTTCTTTATTCTTCTAAAAAATCAAATCCTCACAAATCTTCCTCTTAGCTAATTAATTTCAATTAATTAGTTAACCTACATGATTCCTACAAATCATCTTCTTAATTCATCATTAACCTAATAAATTCTTCTAGAAACTCCCTAAACTCACTTAACATTATTCTTCTAATTTTTTATTCCCTCCACTCATTCTCTCTCCTAGTCAAATTCTCCTACAAATATAAATCCCACCTAACATTTCCTCTAATCCCCCTCCTAATGAGTCGTTAATGGCTAATCATCATGATTAGCCACAAAGTCAACTCTTTGTCCTTTCATCCAGCCACTAGCTTTAAATGCTCTTTTTCTAGATGAATGTAAGATTTTTGAAATCTCACATTCCTCTAGGCATTTCCCTCTCCCAAGGAATTTTTAATTCCTTTTTATTCTTCTAATCCCCATAATATCCATTTTTGGAGAATTTTTAATTCCTCCAATGCATCTTATAGAGTGTGGAGATACGAAATGCCTTTTAGGGCATATTTCTTGGTCTCCACACCCTCTCTTGGACCTTGTGTGACCTCACAAGTAAATCTTAGCCCTTCATCTCAAATTCATCCTAGCCATCCGTTTTCCTCTCCTCTTCCTATAAAATAGGGTTCCATTCCTTCATTTGAACATCTTGAAATCCAGTAAGCTTCTGTTGCCCTTTTGAGCCTAGGAAATCATCTTGGCAACTTGATCATCTCATCCTTATCATTTGTACACAATATTGGAGAGCCATCCACATCCAGCAATCAAAGGAGCACATCAAGTGGAGCATTATCAAGGGGTGCCTTCACTTCATCAAGCTCAATCCAAAGGAGAAGGTAAAATAGCAAGGTGAAATGGTCTTTTTATGATATTTTAGCATTCTGCATGTTTATTTCGTTATGTTTTGATCAGTTTACCTTTCAAATCTGTTTTCCCCTCTTCATTTTGGCACGCCCGGTGGGACTCACATCCCTGAGAACTAATGTTGTTGTTTTTTTTAGGTTTTTGTGAGTTGTGAGACGCAGGTTCCAGAATAGCGCGACTGTAGAAATATATATATATATATATATATATATATATATATATATATATATATATATATATATATATATATATATATATATATATATATATATCTTTTTCGCAGGTTCCAGAATTGCGGCTCTGTATTTCTGCGTGACAACTCCTCCTTATTCTGTTTTGTTCCTATTTTTTTTTTTTTTATGTTTCTATTTCTGTTGCAGCATGACAGCTCTGTTATCTGATTTGTTATTTGATTTGTTGTCTGTTCTATTTTAGTATAGTCTATGTGAAAGTAGGAGAGTATGCTCTTGTCTATATAGACAATCAGAAATCCAAACCTTTCACTTTTCTATTCTGTTTAGCACGACTGTATGCTCTGACCGTAGGAAAGTGTGAAAATAGGAGAGTATGCTCTTGTCTATCTAGACAATCAGAAATTCAGACCTTTGACACTTTTCTACCTATGTAGTGCTACTGTCTGCTTTGTTAATCTGTCTTAAAATTTTAGGCGCTAACTGTAGTCTGCATTTAATTTATTTATTTCCTATTATCTGCTCTGTTTAAATATAATCTATCTGCCCGCAGGAAAGTGTGAAAGTAGGAGAGTATGCTCTTGTCTATCTTCCCATATTATTCATCTTCAACTTTTGCTTCTTTGTCCCTCTTGGACAAATTTTCTCATTCCTTCATCTCTCCTCCAAAATCCCCATTTTTCATTTGCCTATCCCTTAGAAAGTGGTAAAAACCTAGTCAAACCCCATTTACCCATCAAAGTTTTCTTCAAATCCACATTTGTCATTAGTAAAAAAGTTTTTATTCAGGTTTTTCTATTCATTCCCAAAAAATAAAACAAAAATTAATATTTTTGTCATTTTGTTGATTTTTGCAGGACGCTTGTTGAAGACTATTTTTCCAAACTACTAATCAAGTTGTTTTGCAGGACGCTTTTTGAAGACTCCATTTTTCA
This sequence comes from Cryptomeria japonica, assembly GCF_030272615.1. Taxonomy (NCBI): domain Eukaryota; kingdom Viridiplantae; phylum Streptophyta; class Pinopsida; order Cupressales; family Cupressaceae; genus Cryptomeria; species Cryptomeria japonica. Next base: position 531,078,269 of record NC_081414.1, read on the forward strand.
AACTACTAATCAAGTGGTTTTGCAGGTTGCCTAGCTGATTCAACCAAATATTGTGCATTTATTTAAATTAGGCACCTAGATATTAATTAAAATGGAATAAACCATTGTCTTATGTGTCTTTAAGAAAAGCGTAAAGGTAGGAAAGTATGCTCTCATCTTACTAGACGATCAGAAATCCAGACCCTCCAACCTTTTCTTGTTTGATTGTGTGTTTACCTCTAGCGGGCCTGCCCTCCCAACTTGCTCTTTGAGAAGGTAAGAGGGGAACGACCCAAGTGAGTACACCCAGACCTGGGGTTCCCAACTCACTATAATAAATAGGCCATTGACTACAAAAGGGTTAATGGTTGGGGCTATATGAGAGTTCACTCTCACATTGGGTGCTTAGTAGGATCCTAGAGATCTCAATCATGCTTGCGTGACTACTAAGTTATTGGTGCTTCGTTGGGCTATAGGCCTCAATTGCGCTTGTGCAACTTCAAAGGGTATCTCCTAACGGGAAGACTTACTAAACACCTTGTTCATAGTGGCCAAAAACCCTCTAGTCATTGGTGCAGGAGGTCGGACCTCTGAAGCGGCCCATATTCTTACGGCCCTTAGTAGAGACACAAAGTTCGCCATGAGGAGTTTTCATGGGAATTGATGCTTGGCTGCCCTGAGAAGTGAGTGCCATGGAGGGAGCCAGTGGGGTCAAGCATCTAAGTGTCCTCTCTGGGTAAGCATAGATGGGAAACCAATTTGGATTCAATGACTATTGTCCTTGCCAGCCTTAAGAATGTTGTATATGAGCATGAGTGTCTTTGAGATAATATGCATTTAATCATTGTGTTTGCTTTGTTTGATACATACTTGCCAAGAGTAGACTAAAAACACATCACTATCCCCAAAAACTTTGCAAAAATATTTGTCAAGACACAAACAAATTGTCCAAGTCATTACCCACACCAAGTCCAAAATTGCGTCAAAACTCCGTCCGTCCCATTTTTCATAAGCCTAAGAGAGAAGCTAAGAGTTTATCCTCTACGTCAAAATTCAAGTTTGTCCTTTGAAACACCTACTATCGTCCAAATCAGGGTGGTCATATCCCTTCATACAACTTGCCATTTAAATAGATCCTTCATGTTCATGCCAAAGACAACCTAGTCATCAAGTTTTCTTCTAAACCATCACTACCATACCTTCTTCATCAATTATCCTCAAATTTCTTAAGTCCTTTCATCCTCAAATTTTTTAAGTCCTTTCATCCTCAAATTTCTTAAGTCCTTTCATCACAAATTTCTTAAGTTCTTTCATCCACAAATTTCTTAAGTCCTTTCATCCTCAAATTTCTTAAGTCCTTTCATCACAAATTTCTTAAGTTTTTTCATCCTCAAATTTCTTAAGTCCTTTCATCACAAATTTATTAAGCCCTTTCATCCTCAAATTTCTTAAGTCCTTTCATCACAAGTTTCTAAAATCCTTCGATCGCAAATTTTCTAAGTCATTTCATCACATTTTTCCTAAGTCTTTTCATCACAAATATCGTGTATGGTTGCAACTCGATCCCAAAAGAAAAAGATGGCTGATCAACAATATGGCATGCTAGACATTGGTGTCCTATATGAAGATCCCACGCAAGATCATACACAAAGTGGGCAACCAAGCGATCAAGATCAAAGCCAAAATCTTGACATGGTTAACCAAGATGAACTTTGTTCGGAAGTGCAAACTTTCCTAGCGGATTCTTATAACCAAGAGATGATAGAAAAGTTTATTAAACACAATCCTACTACACTTCTGAAAACTCTTCTTGAACATGGAGCTCAACTTCCACCTGGATTTAATAGATCTGCTCTCGTCCAACAACCACAAGGAGACCTCGTTCCCACACAAAGTGCTGCACCTACTATTCAAACTCAATCAATTGCAGCCCCATCAATCATCCAAGCCCATTCAATGCCACCCACGACACCTCCCACCATGGTCTCCATCCCGCCTTCTTCCTCCTTACCATCCATACCACTATCAAATCCAATCTCATCCATTCTCCAACAAACTTCTATACCACCTCCTTCTATTCAACCACATATTTCTATTCCACAAACTTCCCTTTCTCCCAACAATGTCGCAAATTTTATCCAGACCGCATTCAATCCCGTCACAACAATTGGCGGATCGCAACCAACTATCACATGAACCCCAGTGACATCGGTCATCACATCCCACATTCCCACCTCCTCATCATATCAATATATTGGTGTTGGTGCACCTTCTTTAGTTCATCCAATTCTTGGGGCAGATACAATTCATCAATATCAAAGTCCACAACAAGACCTCATCAAGGAAATTCAAGACATGAAGAATATCATCAAAAACATGAAAGAAAAGACTAATAAAAGGAAAGCTTACTCATTCGAAGAGTTTTGCCCTTGTCCTTACGACCCATCTATATCAGTTGCACCATATCCCCCGAGATTTGAGATCCCTAAATTCACCAAGTATGAAGGCAAAGGAGACCCTCGTGACCATGTCCGAGAATTCCACATCTTATGCCAAGAAGTCTCCTATAGTGACCTTTATCTTCGCAGACTCTTTCCCAAGAGTCTCACGGGAGACGCCCTGGCATGGTTCTCATCTTTACCACGAGGTTCCATTGTCTCTTTTCCAGACTTGCAAAAAAATTTGTGGCCCACTATGCATACAACATGGGTAATGATGTTTCTATGATGGACCTATGTAATACAAAACAAAGACCTGGAGAAACCTTCGCCAATTTCCTACAAAGATGGCGACATCTTATCAAAAAATTCCAGTGGGACATGCCAGAACAACATCAAATTGAACTATTTCAAAAGAACTTGGTGCCTGAACTTTCAAGACCTTTAATATCTCAATGTATCAAATCCTTCCAAAAATTGACTGATAAGGGCCTCGCCCTTGAACGTGTCTTGTTGGAGGAAGGAACCTTGAAACATTACCAGAAGTCATCACAAAGTTCTTCCTCTTATCATAACGACAAGCCAAAATTCTGGGCTAAAAATAAAAACGTGGTCAATGATGGTGTAACTGATGCAAAGCGGGTCCAAACCATGGTCGCTCCCCCAAAATCCACCACCAATATTCATCAATCCAACAATCAAAACAATTCAAATCAATCTCAAAAACCTCACAACAATGTCTCAATCCAGGGACGACCACCCCGATCGAATAACAGGACTCCAAGAGATTTCACTCCTCTTGCTGAGCCTATTGAAGTGGTGTTTCAAAAACTTGTCCAAGCAGGTATAGTGGTTTTTCCAATCACTCACCTGTTTGATCCCAATCAACCTAAACTAAGATGGTATAATGAGAATGAGTATTGTGAATACCATCGTATCAAGGGACATGATACACGAAAGTGTATGAAACTGAAGATCTACATACAAGATCTCATTGATAGAGGTGAGATTGAGGTAGCAAATGCAAAACCTGGTAATAACAATGACAAACTCAAAATGTACTAGGAACCCTTCCCAAAGCATGATAAAGGAAAAGGCTCATCATCTAACGCAATGGGTTATGACTACGCTAATCACATAACCGGTTTTGATTTTTTAGTAAGTCGCATTGAACCTGCAGACAATCATGTCAATGTCATAACCATCCAAGGAGTTAATCCTCCTCCTTCCCAAAGCAGACCAAATCCGGCTAGAATAGTCATTCAAGGTGCCAGGCCTTCCACCTCCCATTTCCAGAATGACTGCAATGCAACTACACGCCGAGGAAGAGTCACCATCCAAGGAGTTCCTCCCCCACCAAACCCCCCACCCATGTCTTCCACTCGCCGATATGACCTCCTTGATCAACTTGGGAAGACACCCGCGCAGATCTCCATTTTGGAACTTCTCAAGACTTCTCTGATCCATAAAGAAATTTTGGAACAAGCCCTTCTCCAATCACGCATTCCTGATAACATCAACGCCACCCAATTTCAAACCCTCATTGGAAACGTTGCTGCCCAGCAGCAGATTGTATTTAACTCTAAAGATGCTCTTGCAGATGAGGACCATAACAAACCTTTGCACATCGAAGCTCTCATCCACAAGCACAAAGTCAAACGTATCCTAATAGACGGTGGATCCGGGCTTAATCTGTGTACATACAAATTGATAAAACAATTGGGACTTTCTGAGAATCTGATAGACACATCAGGAAGGATCACAATAAAGGCATATGATGATGCAGAAAGAATTTCAAAGGGCGTGATCGCCTTACCTCTTCAAGTGGGCCCCATTACAATTGAAACCCCTTGCCAAGTACTAGATCTTGATCTCCCCTACAACATTCTCCTCGAGAGGCCATGGATTCATTCCTTGTAGGCCGTACCCTCCACCTATCACCAATGCGTCAAATTCCCCTATAATGAAAAAGTGATCACTGCCAAAGGTGATCCCCAACCTTTTCAATATTGCAAACTATTAGAAGGGAAGCATCTGTATCATTGCCCACTAAATAGACCTTTGCCAATGCCTCCATCTGACACATCAAATGTTGCCTCCACATCATCCCAACCAAATAATCAAATCAAGATCTTGGACAATGGCTGTGGAGAATACAAATTGGAGGACGTCTTATTAATAGGCAACCTCCCTCTCTCTCCTAAGTCATTTGGCAAACCAAAAGAGCTAAAAAAGGACCCAAAACCAGTCATGCAATGCCAAAACACCACCTTCCAGCAATGGGGCCCACTTGATAATGAGAACCTCGAAGTAGATATCTCTTCATGGCTATACCGGGAAGAGGATGATGATCCAACAAGAATATCCAAAGAAATGTACCCAAAAGCATTTTCCATAGTTGAAAAAATGGGTTACAAAGGACACGGTCTGGGACCAGTGGAGAAAGGAAGAAAATCAACCATAAATCCTATCTCCTACAGATACAACAGAGGCTTGGGGTACACCCCGGTGCCTAAGATTACTATCGCCGGTGCCCCTTCTAGTCCTTTTTCGAATATCGAAAGCACCGACGAAGAGGAATTCCACGAAATGCCTTATGAATACGAGAAAGATACCTTCTTCGACGCTTATATCAATACCATCACCCTCGTAACCCCTCCCACTTCACATGAGCTACATCTTGTCCATCCTGAACTCATTGACTGGGGCCAATGAGAAAAACCCACTTTAGATATCTGCGCTGACGATAATGCTCTCATTGCTCTCCTAACAACACAAAATATGGAAGATTGTAATAGAACTGAGGGTATTCAACTACATGAAAAGGGATACTTTGGTAGTCAAGTTAATACCCTTATCCACAAAAAAGATAATAAAAAAAAAGATATGATTTCCTAGGTGAAAACCTCCCTAAGGTGCCTTTGGATGAACAAGAAATAAAAACAAAGGGTGTATCTGAAAGTGAAAACCTGGAAAAGGCACTTGACGATGAGGGATTTGACCTCCCTACCATTGGTTACCTTCCACAGGACAAATCAAATTTGTTGATAGAAGAAATAGACAGCATCAACATGGGCACCGAAGTCATTCTGAAAAATGTGCTCATTGCCAAATCCCTCACCGAAATTGAGAAACAAGACTTCATCAACTTCCTTACAGAGGTTAAAATCAATTTTGCATGGTCCTATTCCGATATGCCAGGGTTGGATCCTACCTTGGTGGTTCACAATCTCGCCGTCCGCCCAGATGCAAAACCTGTAAAACAAAAACTCCACAAAATGCACCCGCATATTGCTCTCTTGGTCAAGGCAGAACTTCAAAATTTTTTAGACGTAGAATTTATCAAACCCATAGATTACGCTGAATGGGTCTCCAGCATTGTACCTATCGGCAAACCTGCTGGGGGCATCCGCATTTGCACAGATTTTTGAGATCTAAATATAGCTTGTCCTAAAGACGATTTCCCGCTCCCAAACATAGATATGATTGTGGATCTTATAGCAGGACATGAAATGCTATCGCTAATGGATGGGTTTTCTGGATACAACCAAATCAGGATAGCAGATGAGGATCAGCATAAAACCACATTCACAACACCATGGGGTACTTTCTATTTCTGGGTCATGCCTTTTGGCCTTAAAAATGTTGGAGCTACATATCAACGGGCAATGACAACAATTTTTCATGACCTCTTGCACAAAATTATGGAGGACTACGTGGATGATCTGCTAGGAAAATCCAAGACAAGACAAGAGCACATCCCTATTCTAAAACAGATCTTCGAAAGATTAGAAAAATACAAGCTGCACCTAAATCCCAAAAAGTGTGTGTTTGGCGTCACATCGGGAAAACTACTAGGATTCATTGTTTCCCATAGAGGCATCGAGGTTGATCTCGCAAAAGTAAAAGCTATTATGGAAATGCCTCTGCCAAAAACTCTCAGACAACTATGCAGTCTCCAGGGAAAACTCCAGTCTGTCAGGTGTTTCATTTCATAGCTAGCCGACAAGTGCCATCCATTTGCACACCTGTTATGTAAAGACACAAAATTCAAATGGGATTGCCTCTGTCAAAAGGCCTTTGAAAAATTAAAAGAATATCTAGCATCACCTCTAGTTTTGATGCCACCTACCCCTGGAAAACCCCTCATTTTGTACATATGTGCTACTACAGTGGCATTGGGGGCATTACTGGCGCAAACAGATGATCAAGGGAAGGAACACACCATTTACTACATCAGTCGGACGTTGGTAGGATATGAACTCAATTACACCCCCATTGAAAGAGCATGTTTGGCATTAGTGTTCAACACATAGAAACTACGACACTATATGCTAAATAATAAGACAAAATTAATTGCTAAAATCGATCCACTTAAATATCTCTTGTCCAAAGCTGCTCTCAATGGCAGAACTACCAAATGGGTCATGCTCTTAAGTGAGTTTGACATTGAATATGTGGACAGAAAGGCAATCAAGGGACAAGTCATTGCAGATCAGTTGGCTGAAGCTCCACTTCCAGGCGACCATCCTCTTCTCACAGAATTACCAGATGAGTTCATTATGACTGTTACCACATCCTCCACATGGAAATTGTATTTTGATGGTTCCTACACTCAAAATGGATCGGGGGCAAGAATATTATTGGTCACACCTCAAGGAGATGGCATCCCCAAATCATACAAGATAGCCTTTGCATGTACTAATAACATAGCAGAATACGAGGCCCTCATCATAGGTTTACGCTTGGCTATCCACTGGAAAATAAAGGAATTACAAGTCTATGGAGATTCCCAGCTCGTCATAAAACAAGTCAATGATGAATACCAGACAAAATATGATAAACTCCTTCCCTACCATACCATGGTTGAAGATCTTAAGCAACATTTCATGGCAATCAAGTTTGATCAAATCCCACGAACAAACAACAGGGCTGCAGATGCAATGGCTACCATTGGCTCCCTCCTTCAAATGCTAGCACACAGTCAGAAGTGCGAGTTCTTGGTCAAGCAATTGTTTATACTGGCATACGACCTACCAGAGTCTGAAATGGTGTGTGTTCTCGTTGGTCCCGAGTCCCCTTGGTATTAAGAAACCTTCGCTTTCCTCAAAGACAACACCATTCCCCCACATCTCACCAAAACCCAACAACAAACTTTCATTCGCCGATGCGCCCATTACACCATCCTTGCAGACACCTTGTTCAGAAGGCATTTTGATGGTTCCGTCCTAAGGTGTTTAGATAAACAAGAAGCCGAATGGGCATTACGTGAAGTACATGAGGGCATCTGTGGGGCACACTCAAGTGGACTCACATTGGCTAAATTTTTTTTGAGAACAGGCTACTATTGGCCTAAAATGGAAGAAGATGCATACAACTATGTGAAGAAATGTATCCCTTGCCAGTAGCATGGTGATAAGATTCATGCACCGTCACAAGAATTGCAGCCATTCATTACACCATGGCCCTTCTCGCAGTGGGGGCTCGATCTCATTGGGAAAATCCACCCTCAATCTTCCAACAGACTTAAATTCATTATCACCGCCACCGAATACTTCACCAAGTGGGTAGAGGCTATCCCTCTTACTTTCACCAGTGGCAAGCAAATATCTAAATTCATCCTAAACTACCTAATCTGCCGATATGGCATCCCAAAAGTTATCATCACAGATAATGGTAAACAATTTAAAAACCAGGATGTCAAAGAACTCTGCCAAAAATTCAACATCCAACACCGCTTCTCCACTCCATATTATCCCCAAGGCAATGGCCAAGATGAGGCTTCTAATAAAACCCTAATAAAAATCCTCAAAAAGACAGTCAATGAAGCGGGTCATGATTGGCACCTCTAAATCCATCCCACATTATGGGCCTACCGCACCTCCATCCGCACCCCCACAGGTGCCACTCCTTATTCCCTAGTATTTGGTTCTGAAGCTATCCTTCCCCTTGAGATCGAGATCCCCTCTCTAAGGGTATCGCTGCAAAACATCCTACCAGAGGAAGAATACAAAATTGCCCGCTTACAAGAGCTAGAATTGTTAGATGAAAGGCGCCTCAAGGCCTTGAATCATCTTCGGGTATATCAAAACCGTCTGCGCATGAGTTATCATAAAAAAGTCAAAACCCGAGAATTCCAAGTTGGTGATCTTGTCCTCATGGAGAATCAGAAAAATCTGCAAGAAAGAGAAAAGAAAGGCAAGTTCGAGCCTAATTGGCTTGGACCATATGTAATCACAGCGAAATATGGATCAAGAGCTTATCAGTTGGCTACTCCTGAAGGCGATCCTTTGGGTGATCCGATGAATATCATGCACCTCAAAAGGTTTTATGCTTAGTCCTCAGAAAGTCTTAAATTGTCAAAAAAATTAAAAAATGAAAAAAAAAAGATCCTGAAAAAATTGTCACTTTGGTGCAAACCTGGCAAACAGGCACCTTATGATACAAAAAAATTAAGAAAAAAAAGAAAAAATCAGAAAAAAGAAAGAAAAACAATTCATGGTGCTATGGGCAAGTATCTTGGTGAAAACCTCTGTGCAGGCGCCAAGGTAAATAACCAGATCCACTGTCTATCATGTCGATAATACAAATCATCTGCCATCTAGCCCACCCATGCACAACACTCCTTCTTTTCCGCCTCCTAATAAAACATGCGTATGATGATGAGTCTTCACCTAAGTCATGAACAAGAAATGTCCCAGTGAAACTGAGCTTTTATGCCTCTATATAAGCTTCAAGAAGTCTTGAGAAACAATCCCAAGTCCATCCTAGTTCTACTCTTGGCAAGAGGTATCATTTGGTCGCAAGGAAGAGACTTGTTAGATTTTGTTAGATCTTTTCATATAGGCTTGCATCTTTTGCCCTACAACTGCCACTATTTACAACTACCTGGGTTCTTCCATATCCAGGTATGTTATGATAGGTGCATACTGGGGCATATTTCATAGTATGGCATGTTTTGGATCCTTCTTGTATAAACCGACGACCTGGTACTAGTGTTTATCAACACTTACCTTCTCGTGTACAAGAGGTATCAGTGTGTTTGAGGGTTTCCTGGCACGAACCCACAACTTTGTATTAGTGTTTCTTAACACTTGCATTGTTGTGTGCAAGAAATTCCCATTTGTCTGCAGAGTCAGTCCACGCCCTGGGTTTCTCATGCCATCTTGATTTCTATAAGCAGTGGTACAAGTCACTCAGGGCAACATCAAACTAGGTTGGCTCTCCACATTTGTTGTGCACAAAATCTCACCATCATTCCATCAAATCCTAAACTCAATAATCCCATGGAGTTCTCAATTGCCCCCATTTTCCTCCGCGGTCTCGCATCTCTTATTCTTCTTTCCAAATACCTCACGACTACTTCATATATCTTCCTCATTTATCCCTTCCACCCTAATTTTTCTTCCTCTATTTTTCTTTTTTTTCCTCACATAATCAATTCTGATTCTGATCATGTCTTATATAGGATGAATCCTTCCTGAAACCAAACGTTGTGATCTGATCATGTCTTATACAGGATGAATCCTTCCTGAAACCAGACGTTGTGATCGATCATGTCTTATACAAGATGTATCCTTCCTGAAACCAGACATTGTGATCTGATCATGTCTTATAGAGGATGAATCCTTCCTGAAACTAGATGATCTGATCATGTCTTATATAGGATGAATCCTTCCTGAAACCAGACGCTCTTATCATGTCTTATACAGGATGAATCCTTTCTGAAACCAGACATTGTGATCAATCATGTCTTATACAGGATGAATCCTTCCTGAAACCAGACACTTTGATCATCTTTGTCTTATACAGGATGAATTCTTCTTGAAACCAGACTGAATCTAGATCTTATCAATCGAATCAAATCAAATCTATCAGGATATCAATTTCGCAAAACTCCAAAGATCAAATACCTCAATTGATCTCCTGAGGGGGCATCACCATACCGTAATCTATAAATCAAGAGCCGGGGCATCCTATCAAACCAATATCAACATCAAAACAAGATTATTCTTTGAACCAATGCATCATCACACCTCGCTTCAAAGAGGGGCAAAATGTAGACAGTTAAAAATAATTATTTTAATTATTTTTAATTCCTCACATAATTAATTAATGAATTATGTTAATTAAAATTCTTCTCAATATTAATTAAATATAATTAATATTGTCACTATAGCATATGATTGATTTATTTAATAAATCAATCCCTTTCTTTATTCTTCTAAAAAATCAAATCCTCACAAATCTTCCTCTTAGCTAATTAATTTCAATTAATTAGTTAACCTACATGATTCCTACAAATCATCTTCTTAATTCATCATTAACCTAATAAATTCTTCTAGAAACTCCCTAAACTCACTTAACATTATTCTTCTAATTTTTTATTCCCTCCACTCATTCTCTCTCCTAGTCAAATTCTCCTACAAATATAAATCCCACCTAACATTTCCTCTAATCCCCCTCCTAATGAGTCATTAATGGCTAATCATCATGATTAGCCACAAAGTCAACTCTTTGTCCTTTCATCCAGCCACTAGCTTTAAATGCTCTTTTTCTAGATGAATGTAAGATTTTCGAAATCTCACATTCCTCTAGGCATTTCCCTCTCCCAAGGAATTTTTAATTCCTTTTTATTCTTCTAATCCCCATAATATCCATTTTTGAAGAATTTTTAATTCCTCCAATGCATCTTATAGAGTGTGGAGATACGAAATGCCTTTTAGGGCATATTTCTTGGTCTCCACACCCTCTCTTGGACCTTGTGTGACCTCACAAGTAAATCTTAGCCCTTCATCTCGAATTCATCCTAGCCATCCATTTTCCTCTCCTCTTCCTATAAAATAGGGTTCCATTCCTTCATTTGAACATCTTGAAATCCAGTAAGCTTATGCTGCCCTTTTGAGCCTAGGAAATCATCTTGGCAACTTGATCATCTCATCCTTATCATTTGTGCACAATATTGGAGAGCCATCCACATCCAACAATCAAAGGAGCACATCAAGTGGAGCATTATCAAGGGGCGCCTTCACTTCATCAAGCTCAATCTGAAGGAGAAGGTAAAATAGCAAGGTGAAATGGTCTTTTTATGATATTTTAGCATTCTGCATGTTTATTTCGTTATGTTTTGATCAGTTTACCTTTCAAATCTGTTTTCCCCTCTTCACAACCAGTGAATGGATCTGCACTCTGAGTGAAGGCAGATTGAAGCATAGAAGGATCTGATCAAACAAATGTAGTGCTACTCAGATAGATCAAGAAAACCTGTTGTTTTCTAACAATTACAACAGAAGTAAAATCCCTTAACCGAGTAAGCTCTAACAAGCTTGGTTACTCATTAAATCCTCTAACAAGGTGGTTCATTATCTTGGATTCTTAAATCCTCCAATGAGGTTACTCCTTACAGGGTATTGTGCTTTTAATCAAGGCATATTTGTAAATCCCTTAACCGGGTGATTCCTAACCGAAATTAGTTCTTAACAAGACTTATTGTAAAGCTTTAATAGGCTTGGCTCCTAGCAAGGAAAACTTCAAAAGAGTTCACATAGCTATCCTTGTGAGTCTCATCTCACTGTGGTTTTTACGTATTTGGGTTTTCCACGTATAAACATTTGTGTCAAGTTGTGAATGCTTTTGTGGATGAGATCTTATTTGTTGATATGGTTAATTTTTGATAAGGCATGTTAAGTAGAAGCATTTAGAGATGAATATGTTGAGTTATGATTAAGCATTGTTGATATTCACAAGATTGAAGTTTTTTACTGTTAAAGTTGTCATAATAGTTAAACCGGTTGATGTCAAGTATTCTTATGAATATTGATTTTGATTGTGATATGTTTACTTTGTTTGACTGAGTTTGAGTTTGGGAACTTTGTATCAGTTTTTTAATATACTGATTCACCCCCCCTCTCAATATTCTATTGGATACTTATTCTTTCATCATATCATCAGTTGGTATTAGAGTGACTCAGGTCCTCTTAATCTAAAAGCCTAACAACTTGAGGAAAAGATCTTGTAGATCATGATGAAGAAAGAAGGTCCAAAGGTCAACAAAGATAACTATAGAATATGGAGTGACAGAATGAAGATTTACATTAAGAGTCTTGTTAGTCAGTATTGGGATCATATAGAAAATATGTATACTACACCTATTGGATCCCTCACTGATGATCAGAAGAAAGAACATCAAGAAAATCACCAGGCATTAGAAGCTATTATCAGTTCCATGTCTAATGCTGAATATGTAGATGTTCATGGTCTTGAAACTGCATATGAAGTATGGAAGAAATTAGAAGAGATTTATAGTGGTGATGAACATGTTAAGATTGTCAAAGAGGAAAGTTTGACGACATGAGAATGTCTGAAGGTGAGAATATCCAACAGTACGGTCAAAGGATAAAAGAGATAGTTGGTGAGATAAAGAGTGCAGGAGGGAAAGTGGAAGATGCCACAGTAATCAGTAAGGTACTGAGAACCTTGCTACCGGTCTATGCTATTTGAGTTGCAGCTATTCAGGAGCTCAAATCCATTGACAAGACAAAGGTAACTCTTGACTCTATTATTGGTAAACTTACTGCTTTTGAACTAAATGGTTATGATGGTAGTGTACAGAAATCAGAATCTACATTTAGAGCTTCTATCTCTAACCCACCTATGAGAAGAAGTAGAGATATCGGCCATAACTATGAATCTAGATCTAACAAAGATGCTGAAGATGAAGACAACTTAGTGGAACTTGAAGCATTGTTGGCAAAATGACTGCCTAGAGGCACTGGTAAATATAGAGGTAAGCTACCTTTAAAATGTTTTGCATGCAAGAAGATTGGTCATATAGCAACAAACTGCCCTAATGGTGAAAATGAATACAAGAGAGACGAATTTAAGAAATATAAGGGTAAAGGCAAGAGAGATTGTCTTGTAGCTATTGACAGTGGTATTGCTGATGAAGAATCTGATGATGATGCTAGTGAAGATATTGTGTTTGTAGCTATTAAGGAAGAAATATCATATCCGAAAGCATTAGTATCCAGAATGGATAACTCTGATGATTGGATCATTGATAATGGTTGTTCACATCACATGACTGATGATCAAAAAAAATTTCTTTACCTGAAAGAATTTGATGGTGGTGTTGTCAAATTTGGCAATGGCTCACCCTGTATGGTTAAAGGTAAGGGAGTTATTTCTCTTAATGAGAAGAACAGTGCTGATGATGTCTATTGGGTTGAAGGCCTAAAGCACAATCTGTTAAGTGTGGAACAAATTAACGACAAAGGATACCCACTGGAGTTCAAAAATGGAATGTGCAAAATCTTTGACAACAAAGGTGAATTGATTGCAACTGGGAAACAGACTAGAGGTAATCTATTTCATCTCAATCCTAAAGTTAGCAACTGTTTGATTGCAAAAATAGATGATAGCTGGCTTTGGCATAAGAGATTTTGTCATATAAATTTTGACAATATTGTTAAAGTAAGCAAGTCTAAGACAATAAGATGTCTGCCTCAGCTAGACAAACCAGTTAGTGCTCTTTGTAAAGAATGTCAACTAGGAAAGATGACTTCTTCAACTTTTAAGAGCAAGTCTTTCTCAACAGAGCACTTGTTAGATTTGGTTCATACAGATCTATGTGGACCAATAAGAATAAGAAGCATTAAAGGTGACAGATACTTCATGATCTTCATAGATGATTGTTCAAGGATGACGTGGGTCACATTCTTGAAGGATAAGAATGAATCTTTTGGTAAATTCAAGGCATTCAGAGCCCTAGTTGAGAAAGAGAGTGGCAAAAAGATAAAATGTCTAAGAACGTATCAAGGCGGTGAATTCACTTTTGTAGAGTTCACTAAATATTGTGATAATAATGGTATCAAGCGACATCTTTCTATACCAAGGACACCACAAAAGAATGGTATAGCAGAGAGAAATAACTGATCAGTGGTTGAAGTGACTAGAACTATGTTGATACAGGGAGGTGTATCAAAAACATTTTGGAAAGAAGCTGTAAGTACAACTGTGTACACAATGAACCAAGTTTTGGTGAAAAGAGGTAAGGACAAGACCCCATATGAGTACTGGTATGGGAGATCACCTGATGTTAGCTATTTTAAGATATTTGGAAGTAAATGTTTTATTAAAAGAGGTGATTACATAAGCAAGTTTTAAGCTAAGAGTGATGAAGGCACATTTCTTGGCTATTCCACCAAGAGTAAGGCCTATAAATGCTTCAACAACTGGACACAAAAAATTGTTGAGAGTGCTGATGTTCATGTAGATGAATGTCCTCAAATTTCAGAAGGAACCAGTTTTGAGAAGAAGGATGAAGATCCTTGCATTTTTCTTTTGGAACCTGAAATTGTTAAGTCAGAAACCGGTAAAGAAAATCTTGACGTACTTGTTCAACCAGAACAAATAAATTTAGAGCAAGATGATAATGAAGAAGCTGAACCCGAAGAGAATGATCATGTTATTCCTAGGTATATGAAACTGAATCAAAGTCCTGAACAAATAATTGGGGATAAGGATGCTAGAGTACTAACTAAAAGGAGAATAAGAGAGAACTCTTGCATGATCTCCACCTTTGAACCTAGAAGTGATAAGGAGGAATTTGATGATGATCATTGGGTGAAAGCTATGGAGGAGGAGTTGGATTAAATTGAGAAGAACAACACTTGGATAGGTGTCAGAACACTACTTGCATTTGCTACTCATAAGACATTTAAGGTATATTAGATGGATGTCAAGTCTGCATTCTTGAATGGGATAATTGAAGAAGAGGTTTATATAGAGCAACCTCATGGTTATGCATTGTTAGATAAGGAAGACATGGTATGCAAATTGCAAAAAGTAGGCACCCAGAGCATGGTATGAACAACTTCATACTCATTTAATGAAGATATGCTTTACTAGAACCAGTGATGATAGCAACATTTATCTCAAGTCAGAAGGAGATGATATACTAGTCAATGAAGTATTTGTAGATGACATTATATTTGGAGGTAATGATGACATGAGTAATTATTTTGTAGATGAAATAAAGAATTAATTTGAGATGTCATTAGTAGTGGAAATAAAAAATTTCATAGGCTTACAGATACAACATATGAAGAATGGTATTTTCATTACTCAATCCAAGTATGTGAAAGAGGTTTTGAAGACTTTCAGTATGAGGGAATGTAAACCAGTTGGAACCCCAATGGTTACAAGTTGTAAATTGTCCAAGGAAGATGAATCTAAGTCTGTAGATGAAAAGGAATACAAGTCAATTATTAGAAAATTACACTATGTTGTTCACAGTCGATCAGATATTGCCCATGCAGTTGGCATTGTTGCTAGATTTCAAAAGAATCCAAAGGAGGTACATTTGATGGCAAGCAAGAGAATTTTTAGATATCTGAAAGGTACTATTGACTATGGATTATGGTATCCATATGGTGGAAATTTTGATTTGAAAGCATACACAAATGCTGATTGGGCTAGAAATATTGATGAACAAAAGAGTACTATCGGTGGACATTCTTTCTAGGAGAAAGGCTAGTCTCTTGGAGTAGCAAAAAGTAGAGTTGCACTTCACAATCTACTGCTGAAGCTGAGTATGTAGCAGCTTATATGAATTGCACACAAGCTATGTGGATGAGGCACATTTTGGAAGGTTTGAAGATGGAAATATTAGAACTAATAAAGATTTTGTGTGATAATACAAGTGCAATAAACATTTCTAAAAATCCTATTTTGCACGCAAGGACTAAGCACATTGAATTGAAATATCACTTCTTGAGGGAAAAAGTTCAATGTAAAGATGTTATCTTAGAGCATGTTTCTACCAAGGAGAAGCTTGCAGATATCTTTACAAAACCTCTGCCTAAGACCACTTTTGAGTATCTTAGAAGTCAATTGGGGGTTGTCCCTCTTCATGAAGCTAGTTGAGCATGATGCTAATTGCATTAGTCCCTGAATTACTTGCAGAATTTTACATGGATTGATGAAGAAGTGGATGTATTCCATAGGGGGAGCATCAACATCAAAGTGAGAGTAGAATTACATGTTTTTACTTTCACTTTGGTATTGTTGTCAAAGGGGGAGAAGAATTATTTGATTAAGGAGAAGAATTATGTGTCTGATTAGGTGAATCAGTGGCAGGCTGAAGACAGACAGAGCAAAGTGAATACTTGGTAATGTAAACTAGGATTCCTATTCACCAATATTAGCAGCAATCGGAGGCGTTGATATTTGTATTGCCATAAATGCCAAAGGGGGAGATTTTTGGTATTTTGCATAGAGATTATATTAATGATATGTTGTCATTGATGTCAATTAAACCGGTAATGGTATTTATGTTATTGCTGATTTTGTTGTTTTTGATATTGGCTAGTAATTGGTAAGAAGAGCTTTGTGGAAGATGTTGTAAACTTGTATGTTAAGTTTGTGAGATAAACCGGTGAACCGGTGTAAAGGGTTAAACCTTTCTATGTATTGTAACCGGTAAACTTTATCAGGTGTTAAATCCTAACCGATCAAGTTTGTTGGTTTGTTATCTGATGAGCGGTAATGATGAAGACACGTTAGATCATTGAATGAGGACATGTTCAAATTGTTTTGGTGCATTTGTTCTTGTCTAGGGAAGGAGCAAAGTGGATTGCATCTAATACACAACGTGTCATGAGTTATAAAGTCTAATGGAGCAGTTGGAATTTTCTTGAAGAATGTGAAGAGATTGTCATGATTTCTAACGGTCAAGATTGTACCGACTTATTTGTAACCTCGATGATGAGAATTAGGTTTTTGCTATGTTACTGACCTAATTGATTTATATTTAAGGTCAATGAAGTTGTTGTAAAGGTTATTGGCAAGGTTTGTAGAAAACCTGTTGAGTGTGTAGTTGCCCAGCTAGTGAATGGATTTGCACTTTGAGTGAAGGCAAATTGAAGCATAAAAGGATTAGATCAAGCAAATGTAGTGCTACTCAAATAGATCAAGAAAACCTGTTGTTTTCTAACAATTACAATAGAAGTAAAATCCCTTAACCAGGTAAGCTCTAACAAGATTGGTTACTCATTAAATCCTCTAACAAGGTGGTCCATTAGCTTGGATTCTTAAATCCTCCAGTGAGGTTACTCCTAATAGGGTATTGTGCTTTTAACCAAGGCATATTTATAAATCCCTTAACCAGGTGATTCCTAACCAGAATTAGTTCTTAACAAGACTTATTGTAAAGCTTTAATAGGATTGGCTCCTAATAGGGTTAACTTTGAAAGAGTTAAGATAGCTATCCTTGTGAGTCTCATCTCATTGTGGGTTTTACCTATTTGGGTTTTCCACATATAAACATTTGTGTCAAGTGGTGAATGATTTTGTGGATGTGATCTTATTTGTTGATATGGTTAATTTCTGATAAGGTATGTTAAGTAGAAGCATTGAGAGATGAATATGTTGATATATGATTAAGCATTGTTGATATTCACAAGATTGAAGTTGTTTACTGTTAAAGTTGTCATAACAGTTAAAACGGTTGATGTCAAGTATTCTTATGAATATTGATTTTGACTGTGACATGTTTACCTTGTTTGACTGAGTTTGAGTTTGGGAACTTTGTATCAGTTTTTCAATATACTGATTCACCACCCCCTCTTAGTATTCTACCGAATACTTATTCTTTCATCATACCATCAATATCATGCTGATTTGTAGATGTAAAAGAGATTATGAATCTTTGAGCTAGGTTTATGTTGATAGGTATTATGAAACCTTCTCCAACAGTCAGGTAGTTTATGTGAACACTCACCACCTCTCCTGAAAAGCAATCAATCTCAAAATATTAATTACTCCAACGTCTCTATAGTTGGGTCTCGACGGTGATGGCAAACTTAGTGGTTAATACAATTGTACCTGTCAAGGGGCCTGCTGGTTGTGACTACTTTGAATTGCCTATTTTTTGTATATTCTGATTTACACTCTCAAAATAAACATCAAAAGATAGATCAGGGGAACAAGGAAATAACAATTAAATTGATACAATAACAACTGAATGATCCACATAGTTAGAATTTCATAGTCCAAATATTATCAATATCACTAAATCAACAATCAAATAACAAGCTCCAGAAAGTATATAAATTCAGACAACTTTACACGCCAACGAAAATGAATATCACCCAACCAATAATTGCCCTATCAATTTAATCCTCATATACCATTTACATGCGCAGTATGATTCATAAAACAATAAATCATCCAAAAGAACTAGTTGCTAATTCAAATGATAGAAGTTATCAAATCACAAAGAACACAACCATATAGAACACACAAGAAGATTAGGCAATCCATACTTTTCAATCTTGAAGGATACAAAAAAAAAAGAGAAAACTAGGACAAGGAAATGAAAGACCAACCTGGAAAAGGAAGGATGGAAGAAACATGAACAAACAATGACAGGACAACAACAACGACCAAGGAGAAGACATACAATGAAGACTTTGGGATTCTGGGGTTCCACTTAACTGCTAAAAAATTAGCACTCACTGCTCACTTCCATGACAGTGCCCTAGAGGCAGGTATTTCGTAACATGCAAAAATGATACAAAATAGAAGCAACACCCAAGGTTTCAAAGTGAAAATGAAAAGGAAACAGGAAGAAAACAAAGAGAAGCAAAAAAGGGGGTCCCCATCTTGAGAAGCAAAAAGTTGGGGTGTGTTACGAAGGGCATAAAAAATGGCGACTAGATTGGGAAAATGCTTCCATGAATTTTCAAGCACTTAACCCTTCAAGAACCAAGAATCTCTGGTTTACGGTCATACACAAAAAATCAAAGAAAACCAACATAATCCAAACCCAACACACCAAAGAGGCCCAAGTTTCAACTAAAATCATAAGTGTGTGCAAATTATTCATTAGCTGTCCATTGAGTTTCGTTACAACCAAGCAAGGTAGACTTTATCCAGGCTACGTGATAGAGTTCACCTAGCCTACTCAACACCTCTCTAAGTTGATGTTGCTCAATTCCACCAACTCACCAGGCCTAGTTGTTTTCTAGACCTCCAAGTCCCTCTCAATCTCTTCTAGGGATTGATTCTTGTCCTTACTAGGGTGTTTGCTTCAGGTGTTTTGGTTAGGAACCCTACCAATTCACGGTGCTTCTCAGGTGCTCAATTCTGGCGTCTTGGCCTAAACCTATCATAATGACCTCCAATTGTTGTGAGATGTTGCAGAGGTGTAGTAAGGTCTCCTAAAATGTTTTTAGTGCATATGGAATCCATTAATGGGTTGCAACCTTTAGGTTTCTTACAGGTTTCACAATCTTGCTTGGAAAAGGGCTACAAGGAATTAGGCCTAATTAGGCCTCTAAGACCGGTTTTCTAAGGCTTGGAGGAAAATGACTCAAAGAAACCCTAAAAAAGTTTAACTTTTATTCAATGATACACCCATTCCTAAATGAATTTTGAGGTTTTAGGCTTTGGTCTGACCGTACAAGGTATGAACCCCAAAATGAGGGTTTGTAGGGTTTTAATGGCCTTTAACTGATAGTGAGTAGGCAAGTTGGGGTTTTGTTATCAAATGGATTTTTCAAGGCTCCTCCTTGTACATACAAGTCTTTCCCAACCCCATGGACCCCTCCAAACTTAGAAATGATGATCTTGCATTCACCCTTGCACTCTTCACCACTTTTTCACCTCTTTATCTCTAGCCGGGTTGCTCCTGGACTCGCCTAGAATGAGGTGACAATCATATCCAAACACTTCCCCAACACTTGAATCTGAATATTTATAATTTAAAGGAGGTTTCCAACCATGCCCCAACTAGCCGTGATGGCAGCACATATGGGACTCATGGGGCAACCATATTTACAAGAAAATTGCTATTTACAAGCCAAAACTAGCTACTTGTGAATCAGATCACCTAAACAGTAGTAAATTCTAAATAAAAAGATTGGAATTGAAAATCCTACCTTTAAACACACTACTAAACCTCAATCCATCATTGGATTCATGGATGCAATCCATTAAACCTTCAAAGAATGCAAAAATTGACAAAAACAATTAAAATTGCAGTCCAAAATCTTGTATTTTGATTATTGCTTCCAAAATCCAAGTACACCAACATTTGTAAATGTGAAAGAGAGGGTTTATATAGCCTTCCCATGTGTGGAGTCCTTCCATGGCATTGAGAAATCCCTAGATTCAATGTTGAACCAATTTCAGGACAAAAGTTGTCATGACAACTTTTTGCAACTTTGTGTTTTTTACATTTTTGATCTCTCCAACCTAAGAGACCTATTCCCAGTCATCACATATGACATTTCAAACATTCCTAAGACCTATTTAACCCTATCTAAGGCTTTTGTCAACATTTGACACTTTTAACCAACAAAAAGGCCAAAAAAACTCTCAAACACACTATTTACACAAAAATGCAAACCTAGGTAAAATGAACTCCATCTAGGCCTATATTGACAAATTACACACTCTTGGACCCTCCTGGAGTCCTTATTCCCTACTAACTTGGATAGGGTCAGTACAAGCCAAAATTTGTAAAAACAAGAAAACTAGGACCTAGGTGCTCCTGCACCACTACGTAGGTGAAGTATGTAGTTCCCAACATGCAATAATATTGTGGGCGTAGCTCTGCTACCAACCATACATCTATAGCCTTGACACAGATACCTCTAGTTCCCCTCAAGTATTTCTCTACTACTAGCCAAACATCTATAGCCCCGGTGGAGGTACATGAATGACCCTTGTGAATTGAGATTTGACAATTCTTTCTTCCTTCCTTTTTGTAATCTTCTTCATTCTTTTTTTATCTTTTCTTATTTTCTAGTGATTACATTCTTTTATCACTTTTCTCAATCGTCAAACAATTAAGTTTGACACTAGGTTGGGAACCACAGTGGACATTGTGAAGGGAACAGAAACCTTCAGATTTTTCACCTTGGATAGAGAATACCAAACTTGATATAAAATAACTTATGGATTTATTAAGATATGTATTTTTAGATAGGTCTTCAACTGCTTCCTAAAAATCAGAAATGCACTAAGTCAAGATACATGCTAGCACCTTCAAGATTGAAAAGTATGTAAGTAAACTAAAGTTTCTCAGGCAAGTGACTGATTGAGTATTCAAAAATACTTGTAGAAAACTCTCAACTAAGTCACTCTCGATTATACCCCTTTATGCAAAAATCCAACTTCCACCTTAGAACAGGGAGCCCCAAACAAAAGAAAGGGAAGGAACAAGGACACAAGAAAAGAACAAGGAAACATGAAAGAACCACACACAAGAGAACAACAACACCAAGTGAAAATAAAGAACAAGGAAAAAAGAGGAAGAAATAAGAGAACAAAACAAAAACACAAGAAACTAAAGAAGACACAACATCGACAAACAAGAAGACCAAAAGATAGGAAAGATCAAACAACAAGGAAAAGCAACGAAAACAAAAAGAAAACTAAACTAATCCTACCTAGATAGCCTAAACTAACATTAGACCATCTTAAGACTTGATCTTAACAAAATGGGGCAACAAATTTTTTGACCAGTTCTTGATTGATTCTTCATTATGTTCAGTAGTAACAACTTAGTTGGCCAAGTCCTAAGTATAAATAAATTCATTTTTATACTCAGAAGTGTAAAATTTTAGCAATTTCAATTCATTTTGAGAGCACAAAACTTTAAAGATCAACAATTGTGGGTCTTCATTATGACCATGATCTACCCACAAACATGTTGGTATTCCCCCCACCTCATATTCAAATACAAAGTAATCAATACATGGAGGGAAAAGGAAGGAAGCCACCTGATTTGATTGTATTGTAGGTGCATGCTCTCGCATAGTGACTTTGTCCTTATGAGGTCTTAACTTGAGGTGCAACTTGTATTCCCACTCAGGTTCATACATGTCAAGAGAAACAACATCCATTAGCAATGTGATATGCTGGTCATCAACATTAACTTTAACTTTTAACACCTCATTATCATGAAGACCAACACCAAGCAAAGAATTGGTACACTTAACTTCCAATAGACTATTTACTTCAAACCCCTCTTCTAGTAAGTCAAAATCTTTAAGTTCATCATTCTATAAATTATTAGAATCAAAATGTTTACCTTTAGTGTTACCTACCATGGCAATCTCCCAAGCCATTACAAAGTCTGGACAACTTACCTCAAAATGTGATTGCAAAGAATGAATCCTACATGAATCACATGCTGCAAAATCTAACATGTTGCGTGAGAAGCTATGACTACTCATCTCTATGACCAATTTTGACATGAGATTCATTGTCCTTTCCATTTCTTCTACTGAGGTAGGCTGCATGCTATCTTTTCCTTACAAAGTTTGAAACTCCTCTTCATGATGTACAACATCAATTCCCTGCACAAAATCATCAACATTAGCAATTTCATTACAAAGGTTATGAGTAACTGATGAATAAGATATTTCTCCTAAAAGTTCATTAGAATGTGTGAAATCAAATGAAGAGTTCCCTATTTCATGTTGTGTTTTATTAAGGGAAAATAGGTTTTGATGGGCCCCTGAAACCCACTACAACAAAAGATCAAAAGATAGCCATTAAATCACTACAAAAATCAAGATAAATCAAACATATAAAATATAGTTGACCAACAAACAAAAGGCCAACAACAAAAAGACAACAAACAATAAACATGTCCGACAGAGAAAAAGCCAAGGCTAGGTAAAGTTCTTAAGCAACTTGACAATTTCCAGCTCTAGTTGCTCCATGTTATCAGTAGTCTTCTTGATTTCCTCAATCTCCTTGCTTTGGCTTTACTTTTTTCTAGTGCTTGTGTGAGTTCTTCTACCATGTCCACTCTCCTTATATTTAGGGGTGTCTTCCTTTACCTTAGTGATGTACGCAGAGGCCTTATCCCCTTGGTCACTATCAAGATTGCTGATAAGAACCTTCATACTTGCAAAGGAAACCTTTAAGATCTTATGACTTTGCTCCCCAATCTTCTTAAGCATGTTATCAATCCCTTGCAACCTTTTTTCAGTAGCCCCAACTCTATTTTTCAGGATTTGGAAGCTATTACATTGAGGATTAATGATCCCCTCAACATTACTGATTGCTTTGGTAAGTTCACTTAAACAATCAAAGATGGAGCTAAATCTACCAGTGCCAATAGCCTCTAAAGCCTCAATTTTGTTGGCTTCCTAGGTTTGCTTGGATTTTATGCTTATAATTTCCTTTTGAACCCAGAAGAAAACCTTGTTGAAGCTATCCATGCTATTTTTGATGCAAAGGTCAATATCCAGATGGGAGCCTTCCTAGGCCTTGTCTCCCGCAGGATCCAAATTCACCTCTAGACCCACCTCCCTCACATCTACACTCTTAGCTTCCTTCATGGCATTGTCCTCCCTAGCTAGACCCTTATCCTTAGAACCAGTCGAGAAGGGTGAATGGTTCTTAGCTCCCACATCCTCATTTTTCAAAGTTTTCCTTTTATGCTTCTAGATAGAGAGGATTTGGACCTCCTCGCTTTCAGTCTCCATATCATCATCAATCTCATATTCCTCCTCATACCACCTATCATCATCCTCCCTCTTCTACTTCCTTCTAGCTGACCCTTTTATTCGATTCTTTTGCCCTATTTTTCTTCTTCTCTTGTTCAACCCAACGATTTGGGGTCATCCTTAGCATTAGCTTTCGTGTCATAACCTTCACCATCATCATTATTTGAGTCTTCCAATTCCTCATTCGACTTAGAAACCTCTACAATGTTCAGATGGACGGTGGTATTCTTGATGTGATTATACAAAATCACCATTATACCCTCATACATAGAAGGATTGGTTTTGGGGTTGGATACCCTATTTCATGTTGTTGGTCTTGGTGAAGCACTTCCATTTCTGACTTTGTCTCTTGCATACACTTTACACTTCCTCACAATCCTTCAACTTGGAACATATCACAAACACTTTGTTGTAATAAGAGGTCAGTCTCATGTATGTATGCATTTTCATTGTTATTTATCACAACTTCTAACTCTCTCTCATGATTGGGACAAATTTTATCCAGACATTCATCAAAAAGTCTTTGGCAAGTTTGAATGTATTTTTGACTTGTTTCTACGTTTGCATCAAAAGTCTCAACATCTAAGTCATTGTTACAAAAAGGGAAGAGGTCTTCCACTACTTCATCCAAGAATATACTACATTCCCTTCCATCATTAACACTCTCTTCAGCCAAATCAACACAACTTGTACATTCCAATGAGCAGCTCATATCATCCTTGGTCATGAAAACATTCTCAAACACATCACCATTGTCTAAACAAGCGAACTCATCATCATTATTTTCAATCACTTCTAAATCTACTCTAAAATCACATTCCTTTCTTATGAAGTCCATACCAAGATCGACATTATCAACCTCTAAACATGAAAGATTATCATTCATAACTTTGTCCAAGAAATCATCCATTATTGAATCAACTTCTTTACAAATCGAATCCATACCCAAATCGAGTTCAACCTCATCATGTGGGACTAATTCAATACTCATTTGATCAAGAGAAGAAGAGTCAGTCATTAACATACCATATTTGTCCTTGCTTATAATGATTTCTCCATCATGCTAGTCTTTGTCAATCAACTCCTTATGGGGGTTTGGTTGTGAGTCTTCTTGTGATATGTAAAATAGGAATTTCTCTTTGAATTCATCTATAAGGTCCCAATGGTCTTCGAATGGAGTGAATACTTCTGCAAATTTAATTTCCTCCTTCAAGTATAGGTCCATTCTTTTGAGGAAAACAAAACAATTAGCTTCACAATGCTTGTTTGTGAGGTGTATTCTACAACCATCTAATAATGCAATGTCAACCACACACTTAGAAACACCCATTTCTTTCAGACACCGATTCAAGCTACTATGTGCAAATAGAATGTCTTTGAAGGAATAAAAACTTTTCTCAACTTTGTTCTGTGATTGGTTACTATGAAAATCATGTTGAGAATGTACATGAAACTATTTACTTGTTGATTCTCCATTGTAACAATGTTGGGGAAATGTTGTCGATATTTCAAATTCTTTACAACTTTCTTCCAAACAAGTCGTTGAATCTCTTCCAAATCTGATTTTATGTTTGTAATCAGAATTTGCAGCCACTTCTTCTTCATTTTTGAGCAATTGGTTCACGTGGTATGGCTGATCATGAACTTCAGCAACAACAACTTCATTCTGATCTGTTATTTTTCTTCCTGAATCATGACCAAAGAAATAAGTTACAACCATAAAAACTTCATTAGCAGGTGTAGTATTTTCATTCACATTTGACAATTGCATTTGGCAATTGTAGTTTGGTTGATCTATTGTGTTATTTGAAGTCATAGTGGGAGATTTGAGACATTATAGTTTTTGAATGCTTGGTGTTGGATAGGCATGGTGTGTGCTTGAGCACAAGTTTGTACATACGAACAACCCCCTAACACAATTTCATTAAAACGGTAAAAAATATTATTCACAACATCATACCTAGATTGTGCTAAGATTAAGGATATTCCAAGTGCCTGATGTACATCATTAACTTCACCAAAACTTTTAATCTTTTCTGCAAACATATTACCAATACCCCAAAAGTAATGACCTTTCAAAAATCTTGCATCTATTACCATTCTTGTAGATTGAACTCTTTAATACATAAGCAAGAATCTATGATTGAATTGAGAAATTGATTCACCAGATACTCTTTTCACATTTGCAAATTGAATAAGTGTATCTTTCAATCTTGTGAAAGGATCAAATTGACTTAAGAAAAGGAATTCAAATTCATACAATGAACAAATCAAGCTAGGAGAAAGACTTGCATACCATTGTGATGCTGAACCTCGAAGAGTTTTAACAAACAAGTTGCAAGCAACATCCTCCGATGTGCTTTGAAGGAAAAACACTTGATGTTTAAGAATATTTACATGGTTTGAAGCATTTTGTCTATTCTCTGGAAAGAAAATGGGAAGCCTATTATACACATGATGAGGAATTGAATGAACAATCTTGGGTATACACAATGGACTACCCATTGGAGTTAAACTTTTTCAAGGTATAACTCACTCTAACTTAAGCAAATAATTCAGAAATCATTACTGGCCCTCCTTCTGGCACCAATTTCTGTTGACGGGTGTTTTGACACACTCTCCAATAGCGAGGTAGTTTATGTGACCACTCACTAGCTCTCCTGAAAAACAATCAATATCGAAAGACTAATTACTCCAAGGTCTCTATAGTCGGGTCTTGACGGTGATGAGCAACTCAATGGCTGAAGCTATTGTACCTGTCAAGGTGCTTGCTGGTTGTGACTACTTCAAATTGCCTATTTTTATTTATTTTATGATTTACACTCTCAAAATAAACATCAAAAGATAGATTAGGGGAACAAGGAAATAAAAATGAAATCGATACAATAACAATTGAATGATCCACACAGTTAAAATTTTATAATCCAAATATTATTATTATCACTAAATCAACATTCAAATAATGAGCTCCAGAAATTATATAAAGTCAGAGAAATTTACACACCAACGGAAATGAATATCACCCAACCAATAATTTCTCTATCAATTTAATCCTCATATACCATTTACATGTGCAATATGATTCATAAAACAATAAAGCATCCAAAAGAACTAGTTGTTGATTTAAATGATAGAAGTTACCAAATCGCGAAGAACACAACCATATATAATACACAAGTAGATTAGGCAATCCACAAGCTTCTTTTTGTATTAAACTTAAAAGAGTATCACAAAATCTTCTAAACTTATAAAAATTTGCATAAAATCTTCAATAGAATCTCTAAAATGGACCTCAAATCATCAATTTGTAGACGCTTAAAATGGCCCAAATTCTACAATTTATAGAGTTTTACCCTACATTCTAGGAAGGCATCATGCCTAAATTAAGGATTACAAAAAGCAAGGAGTCACAGTTGACATGCAAGTCTCTGCCTTTGAACTTTGGTTAAGTACTACTAAACTGGTACTCAAGGTTCATTTCCAAAATAGTGCTCTGGAAGCAGGCATTTTGTAACATGCATAAATCTCGCCCAAAAAGGAAGTGTGATTTACAACATTAGTTGAAGGCCTAGTTGTAGTGGTGGTGATGGTAATCCAACATGCAAAACTAGGATTGAAAAATGATGGGAGCCACAATCACCATGCAAGTCGCTTCCTGTGAACTCCACTTAACTGTTACAAAACTAGCACTCACCACTTGTTTCCGTGACAATGCTCTAGAGGCAGGTATTTCGTAACGTGCAAAAATGATACAAAATTGAAGTAAGCGATCATCTCTACAAACCAGGATGACAAAATGATGGGAGTCACAACCGACATGCAAGTCACTGCCTGCAGACTTTTTCTTAACTGTTACGAAAGTAGTGCTCACTGTTCACTTCCATGATGGTGCTCCAGAGGTAGGTATTTCGTAACATGCAAAAATAAATCGCAAAAAGCAAGTGTGACATCTAGTATCAGTTGAAGCTATAGGGGTTGTGTGTTGGCAATTGACACTTAATTGGTTGGTTTTACAATGTTGTCAATGACGGCAACATGGTAGCTTGATCTAACTTCATATTTTGGGTTAGTTGTGTACTGATAGGCACTTCACAGACACTTCACTGACACCAGCAGGTTGGATGGATTTATTTGGTTACCAGCAATGCATGCCAACATGGTTTAGAGTCAAGTTATCAGTATTAGAGGCTGACATCTTTTGGATCCGACATCGACAGTTGTTTTTGATACTCATGTATTTATGTTATTGAGCTGACATGTATATTCATATTGTAAATATCTTTGTAAGTTGACATAAGGCATGATTAATTGTAAAGGGTATATAAGTAGTTGGTTAGATCATTTTGATATATCATGAGAATATGTATTTGGAAGGAAATAATGAAGGAGATGTGAAATATATGAGAGAGATCATGTATGTGAGGATATTTATGTAAGGGTTATTCTAGTAAGGGTTTAGGGTTTCAGACCGAAACAAACAAAGCTTAACCGAAACTATATTCAGGCATAGAAGATGCTATATTTGCAGTTCAATCATTTCTCCAGATTGTAGTATGGATTTGTATGTAGTCAGTGAGGCTCCTTTTGTGATTGAGCAATGTGCTCTAGGCTGTAAGCCTTCCTGCAAGTGTAGGCCCCTATAATTTGTAATATCTCTTCATATGGCTGGTGGATTGATATTGTGGGTCACAAATTGCATCGTGGTTTTTCCTCTTTGAGGTTTTCCATGTATAATTCTATATTATGGTATTCATTTATGTGATTGGCTTATTGGTTGCTTTACTTCTTTCAATTCTATATGTGTGTATGCATGTTTTAAAAGGGTTGAAATTAATCATTCTAGTAGAACACTAATTCACCCCCTCTCTCAGTGTTCTTGGATTCCAACAATTGGTATCAAAGCCTTGTACATTGGAGGAAGTTTAACAACTTGAGGGAGATCCTGAATCTGGAATCCATGGATATGAGTTTGGAAAAGCAACTTGAGGTGGCACTTGAAGATTATGATGCTGAAAGGATGAATAACTTGAAGCTACAAAATGAATTGAATTTTGCTAAGGAATTCATTCTTGTCCTACATGAGAGGTTGTCATCTGTTCAAGCTAAGAAGAAGGAAATTTTGCAAAATCAGGATGATGAAGAGAAAGATGCACTTAAGGAACAGTGTCAGAAGCTAAGTCAGGAGAACATGGTCATGAGAAATGAAATGCAAGCTATAACTATGAGAATGTCTGAGGAGATTGAAGACCAGAAGAAAAATCAAGAAAATCTTGCTGTATCTCTGAAGAACAAATTTGAAGAATGTGGTAGGTTGGTTCATGGGAATGATATGTTGAGAAATAATTTAGTACAATCCCAGAGTTATGAACAAGAGCTTGAGAGACAAATGATAATTCTGAGAGATGATCTTACTATTGCAAGTGAGTATAAAGAAAAATTCAAGATTAGTTCAACATAGCTAGATGAGTTATTGAAGAGACAAAGGTAGAATGGAGATTCTATTGGACTTGGATTTGAACAAGGATAGAGTTCCGATACTGAAAATGAACATCAAAACCATAAGGCACCGATAAGATAATTTAGTGCTTATAGATTTAATGGTATATGCTTTGTTTGTAACAAATTTGTTCACATGGCTAGGCAATGTAAAAATAGAGCAAATCAGAACCCTCATTCTGCTCCCGGTCAATGTTCTAAATGTAATAAGTATGGACATAAGACAAAAGATTGCAGACTGAATTTTAAGTATTATGCATGTGGAAAATTTGGAAATATGGCTAATTAGTGCAGGTCAAGCAATTATACCAGTTTTAGAAAAGTAATTCAAAAGAACAACGTTACATGTTATGCATGTAATGAGGTTGGACATATTGATAAATTCTGTATAAGAGGAAATCCACTGGTTGGTAATGGAGGATCAAATGAGAAAGGAAAAGAGAAGGTTAATGAAATCCGAAAAGATCATACCTAGAGATGGGTCAGGAAGTCAGAAGATCAATTTGCAGATGGGAATGCTCTAGTTACTCAACCGACAGAGGAGGTTGATCCTGCACCGGCAGGAAGCTCATTCGAAAACTAAGGTAGATGCATTAGGGGTAGACAAAATTCATGAAGATGCTGCATATGCTCTAGGAAGAGGTTCTGGAAGATGTTCCAGACATTAGAGATGATTATTCGGCATGGAAATGTTTGATCGAGATTTGGTATCTTCCACTGGAAGTCATTGATGTCAATGAAATATTAGGGTTTTTCTTGGAGGACAAAAGGTATAATTCATTTCATTTCTGATCACTTTGCATTTAGAGCAATTCAAAGCAATTTAGAGGAAGTCTAAGGTAATTCAGAGTGATCGATATCATCTTGAGAGATTTCACTAGCGATTGGAAAAGGTCTTTAGGGTCTTTTACCAGTAGCGATTCACAGGTATTTATCTTCAATCATGGAAGCAGGATCATCATCTGTACCTATATTTGTTGCAAATCTGACTGTTGTTGAGGTGAAGGACCATCCCAGGCTAAGTTTCAAGCGATATTCGCATATTGCTACCTTGGATGATTCGGTTCACACTTTTTCCTGTGTTCCAGAAGGAGTCATGTATGGTGAAGATGTAAGAGCCTACATTCACTGTCATATTGAAGATTTGGGAATGAATGATATCTAGAGCATGTACATGAATGGGTTAATGGGAGATTCTGGAAAGATTATACCTAAATACCAACATATTGTTGATCTAGGGTTTATCAATATTCTGGATATTCTAAAATTCGAAGATGAAATTGTTAGATATGTGTGTGTGGGGAAATATGGTGAAGAAAATGAATAACTCAAATCCAGGATACCCACACACCAATGAGACTCTTGGTGCAAGTATACAAACTGATTCAATCAATTCAACTTCCCAAGGGGTGTCCCATTGTTCTTTATCTCACAGGATCCCTAAAGTCAATGTTTTTCTCTCAGATCACTGAGAAAAGTAAATTAGAAATGACAACTCCAAGAATGAGTGATGTTTAATTTATATGCATGAATGCATTCTAATATGTATGATATTGAAACTATGATGATTAAGCTAGCATAAAGATGATGATATGATAAAAGATTAGCATATTATCCTAGCAAATGATATACTATCCTAGCATGAATATTTTATGATATATTTAAATACTTCTAAATTCTATTATGATGATTTAAAAAAGAGGGACTAAATGTTTAGTAATTTAGGCTATAATGTAGATGCATGAAAAATTGGATATTATGAAAATGAGGAATGAGAGCTCTATTTATAGGCAAAATAGGGCAATGGATGGTCAAGTTTGGATAATCTTAACACGGTCCAAGATTGAAAGTTAATCAATCCATGTTTACAATTCTCACCAATGAAATGGTGACAATTGTCAACAAGAGGTTGCTTGAGAGGAGATGTAAGAAGCATTAAATCCTTGAGAAGACCTCATGGTTACCTTAGGAGGTAAGGGTTAAGGTTAGGTTAGGGTTATCCAATGGATAAAGCTTTTACCCAAGGGATAAACTCTTGTGCAAGGGTTAAAGGGATAACTATGGTCAAAGCAATGAATGCTTGATGAGACCCTTGGGTTAGATGAGGGTTGAGTTAGCCAAAAAGTATCCAACCATGCAACAAGGTTGAGTTAACCATTAATGGTTAGGAAGATTTTGAGGGTTAACTTGTTGAGGACATAAAGCCTTTAATGCATTTCAAAGACTTTGGAGGCTTTGAGAAGTGACTTCTCTTTGCTTAGGAATGTGACAATAATTTGGAGATGAATTAGGCTAAATTGGAAGTGATTAGAAGAATCTAGAAGGGGTTTAGGAGGCAAGTGGGAGGTGTAGGAAAATGCAAGTGGATGGAGGAGGATTTTAATTAAAATAAAATTGCTTTATTTCAACAAAATAGATACAACTTGCATAAATACAACTGGGGGATTTAATAAATAAATTAGATTTATTTATTTGTAAGGATCAATTTAATTAAATGTAAATTTAATTAAAAAGGGAGAAAGGGGAATTAATTAAATAGAGCGATTTATTTAACTAAAGGCTAGAAAAGGTTTATGTGAACTTAATTAAATAAATTGAGTAATTCATTTAATCAAATAGATGAATGTGGAGAAATTAATTAAATAGAATTTAATTAATATGAGGAATGGGGTTAAAATAAATATTAAATATTCATTTTAAGAAAGTGGTCAAATTTACACATCTACATTTTGCCCCTCTTTGAAGTGACGTGTGTGCACATGTTGATTCAAAGAAAATTTGCTGGATATGCTGCCAAAGTTTGATCGATATGATGTTGTGCATCAAAATGTTGATATGATGCCCCAGATTTGATGAACGATATTGATGATGACCTAGATTTGATGAATGATATTGATGATGCCCCAGATTTGATGAATGATATTGATGATGCCCCCTCGAGAGATGAATCAAGGATTGAGCGAAAAATTGTCAAGCCTTTTTTAATTAATTGCAATATGAGAAAATTGACTGCGTTGAATGCATATGATTGATTCATCTCCCAAAAATGATGTCGATAAGGTTAAAAATGAAAAAGTGAGAGGAAAATACATGCCCCACTTATTAACCTTCTTGATTTTACCCTATTATAAGGTAAAAAGTGACTTTGAAAAATCTTTTGCACACTTGTCTCTTTGTGATTGTGACATTTGGAGGTTTGACGACGATGTCAATTCCATACTCACACCGATTTGAGTGCGTTAGGCGACACCGGAGACCTACCGCCTATGGCCCACCAGTAAGATTTCAAAATCCATCTTCGTTTTTGATTGATTTTATTTATTTTGGTCACATTTTTCAAATTTGGGTCGGATTTTGCCGGTTTAGTGCGTCGGGTAAGTTGTTTAGCGCATACGATAGGAGTGTTAGCGCATAGCAAAACCATAGGACTTTTAGCGTATGGGGACCACATTGTAGCACGATCAGAGGGTAGGTTAGCGCATATGATGATTTAGCACATGGGGTTTGCATAGAAGCGCAATGGGTAGGTTGGGTAGCACATAGGATAACGTAGCGCGTTGGGTAAACATGGTAGCACAATTGGAGTTCTAGTTAGCGTGTGGGATAGGTTTAGCACGTAGGGTTTGATTTCTAGCACCTTGATGGAAAATACTAACGCATAGGTGGCAGCTTAGCACTTAGGAGCCTTGGTTTAGTGCGTAGGGTCCATAGTTGATAAAAAAAGTGATTATGAAGAATGCGTCATGAGTCAAATAGATTAGATGGATGGCGTAGATGTCGATATGTGTTTGCTGATTGCTCTGATATGGTTCTTGATCCAATGTGAGTCATGCTTTGTGATGATGTCTGATTTTGATATGCTGTTGTAGGATGATCTGAGTCTTGTTGCTGTCAATATGAATTGCTTTCGATATGGAGTGCTGAGTTGATTGATTTTCGATATGGATCTTGATGTTGCTTTCAATATGAGTCCTAATTGATATGGGTCTTTGATTTTTGATATGGATCTTGATGTTGCTTGCGATATGGGTCCGGATTGATTTTGATATGAGTCCTTGAGATGCTTTCGATATGGATCTTCGACATGGATCTTGATTTCTGATTTCAATATGAGTCCTTGATTTCCGATATGGATCTTGGTTTTGATTTCGATATGGATCTTGATGTTGCTTTCGATATGAGTCTCATTTTCGATATGGATCATTGATTTCTGATTTCGATATGAGTCCAGATGTTTCTTTCGATATGGATCTTGATTTCTGATTTTGATATGAGTCCTTGATTTTTCAATATGGATCTTGCTTTTGATTTCGATATGGATCTTGATGTGGCTTTCGATATGAGTCTGATTTTTGATATGGATCACTGATATGGATCTTGATTTCTGGTTTTGATATGGATCTTTGATTTATTCATGGATTGATGTGAATATGTTTATGACGTGTTCTTGAGATGCTTCGCTGTTTCAAGTTGATTGTGCTTTGATTTGATATATCATATGGATTTAGGAACTGATGATGGATACTTGTTGATTTACAGGCAGAGCTTGGCATGCTCCAAGTTTATCATAGGCTAACAAAGATATTATTGAGATATGTGAGTTGTCCTACTTATTAGACATGCCTTGGTATATCATTAACCAGGGTTTATTGACAATGTTCGCTGAGAGGTGACATAGTGATACAAACACCTTTCACTTGGCAACTGGTGAGATGACAGTCACACCAAAGGACTATTATTAGATTCTGCCAATTCCTATGGTTGGGGCTTTGTTACCTTATGAGAAGACTAAGGAGGGTGGGACAGAGGCTCTCCATCGAATCTTCCAAGATGATGAGAAAAGTGGGTATGAGATCCCATGGCAGGAATTTTTGGATTTAGGTTATGCTTTGATGCCATTAGTATTAGCAGGTTTCATTGGTGGGTTTCTGTGTCCCAACCGTAGGTCAAAGGGACTAGCCATTGGATGGGGATTGGTGCTAGAGGACATGGTGACATAGGGACACAAGTTTGCATGGGGGTCCTGTATGTTGGCCCATCTATACAGAGAGCTTCACCAGGTGGTATATCTGGGATATACTAGTTTATAAGCTGGGGTGACATTATTACAGGTGTGGGTCTGAGAGCATATTCTTGTGTCGAGACCGCTTGCAGACTGGGGTAGGCCAGTTGGTCAGGCTTATGCTTATGGGTATACATAGTTGTCCAGCGTAAGCTGGGCAAACTAGAGCATTGGCAGAGAGTATTGGATGATATTATTTGGAGATCATATATGGATTGCAAAGTGTGGGTAGAGGACAGGCTAGAGATGCCCTATGTATATATGTCGAGGTATCTGATTGGGTGAACACCCTTTATTATTGAGCGATTCTTGCATAACTATGTTCAACGACAGTATGGTAGAAAATAGGGAATGCCATAGGGAGCCTGTTTATATGCTCGTCGGTGACAAGATGTGCCGGAGTGGGGACCTACTTTAGATGGCATGGCAATGGTTGAGGAGTATATGTCACTGGTAGGACAGATCCAGGATTATGGGGCTGGGGTTGTGGATGCTGGGATGACAGAGGAGTTTTCAAACTACTTTGTTGCACATGAAGTGGCATATATATCTAATCTGACAAAGCTGCTGTCTGCGTTTGATGATGATGAGGGTGAGTAGCCACAGAGGTTAGGGGGAGATAGATGGAGAGATGAAGAGGGATAGGAGGTAGGAGAGGGAGGTGGAGATGGTGGAGGTTTTGGGAGAGGGGTTGGAGATAGAGGGAGAGGTGGTGGAGATAGGGGGAGAGGAGGAGGAGGAGATAGAGGGAGGGAGGAGGAGGAGATAGAGGGAGTGGTGGTGGAGATAGGGGGAGAGGAGGAGGAGATGGTGGGGGAGGAGAAGGTCTTGTTCTTGGTGTCAGCAGGGGTGGTAGAGTAGGTGTGGTGCTAGCTATGGTGGGCGGTATAGAGGATGATAGGCAGCCTACCTAGAGGAGGAGATATGATGTTCTACCTCTACCATTGCCTTAGATAGGGACAGGTGTGGGTGGGACCATGACACATGTACCCATTCAAATTAGGGTGCCCACCCATCTACAAGATTCATAGATTAGAGTGCTATAGGTCCCGATGCAGTAGCTGCAGGCATAGGTGTTAGCACAACAGTGCCAGATTACACAGGTTATCATAGAGTAGGATACGAAGATAGAGTGCCAGGGTCGGGCAGAGGCCCTTGCTGACAAGATGGAGAGAGCGATGATTGGTGCCCAAGTTTGGGACACGCTGAGAGAGATGGAGTACTCAACCAAGGAGGCTGAGTATTATAGGCGTCTATACGAGGAGGTGGTCCCTCGAGCTCACAGAGCTCCTAGCTATGCTACAGTGGCATCCAGTCGATCCGATCGCAGTCATACGAGGACAGAGAGTAGAGGTGTTATGGGGCCTGCCCAATGTGATCCACCTGGTGGAGATCCAAGTGCTGGGACATCTACTATTAGACCGTCAGCCTCAAAAGATAGTCATACTTGAGAAACTTGTCTCTATTGTTTTTGATCATTTTGTTGTATTTTGACAAACATGATATGCCTTGTACATTTCAACCATTCTTAATATATATATATATATATATAGCACTGATTTTCTTCGATCCACATGTGCTTATTGATGATGATTAATTTATTATATGCATTATTTTTCGATATGATTATACTACGAGGATGATTAGATGCTTAGATAATAATGATGCTCTTGATTTTTTTGATTTTTGATTTATGATGTGAATGCATAATTCATGATGGAATAAGTGATAATGTGATGATGTATTGCATTGATTACTTTGATTTATGAGATGTATGATAATGATAATGATGTGAGATGTATCTTGAAAATGAGATGTATAATAATGATAAGGATGTGAGATGTATCTTGAAAGTGAGATGTATGATAATGATAATGGTGTGAGATGTATCTTTTTTTTAAATGATATGTGACCTAATGCAAGATTAAAATGATATGAAACTAAATGATCATGTTAATTCTATCATTGTCATTCCCGTTTAGTCACTTGTTTGTGCTCTTTTTTTCATCATTGAGATTTTGATATGTTGAAAGTTAATGCAAACATCATGGTATAATTGAATCATAATGACTTGAGTTCAACTTACATGGTTTTTGATATTGCAAGACGATACAAGCATCGAGGTATAATTGAACCAAGATGACCTGAGTGTTGCTTGTGTAAAGAAAATAAGAGTTAACCATTTGCATGTGCAAAGTGGAAAATGTCTTCAATGATATGTTTCCAATCATGTCTTGAGACAAATTTGCACTGTACGAATGATAGCCTCACAGACAAAAAACCAAAGAGAAATATCAGATTCCTTCGTCACTTCTCTAGATCAGTGCATTCTTGAGTAGCTCAGGAGATCTAATGATTCAGAAATCAAGATACAAAATAGTCAAAACTTCATGCCAAAATGTAAACAAATCATAATTAAGAAAATCATCAATCATGTGTGTGTTAAAGTTGTAAATGGATAATGGTCTTGTTTTCTAGCCTGATGAGTAGTTTTGACATTGGTTCTCTAGTATGCTGTGATCTTTTTGTTGTTGTCTAAATGTTAAAGTGAGAGGAATGTTTCCCCTAGTCATATATATTTATCGATGTGGATATATATGTTGATCACCAAGCCATGGTGGGATATGATATGGATAACTATTTTTAGATAATCAAGGACAGTGACTACGTTAAGTATGTCCGGGATAATATTGCATGTACAAGTGTGCTGGCGATGGCCATTAGTTGAGACTAGATAGATCAATGATATGAGTACTAATAGATAGAGGATCCATTCTCTCACAAATAGTGCCTATTTCCAGGTTTTCACTACCTATTTTTTTATTGCACTTTTTGGTTTGTTTTTGATTTTTTTTTTTTTTTTTTCTGTTTATTGGACGACTCAAGTGTAGAGTTTCTTTAGATGGATAATATTGGTTGGTTTGTCAAGAACGCCCCCTTCTAAATTTGACAACTGATATGCTCTTGATCTGTAGGCTGATATGATGACAAAGGGACCCAACCAGTTAGGTTCAAACTTCCACTTCTTTTCTCTATCTTGCTGATTTCTGGGATTTTCCTTTAGTATGAGATCACCGACTTTGAAAGCCCTTGGGATGACTTTTTGATTATAGATTCTGCACATTCATTGCTGATATGCTTTGATATGGTCATAGGCATGTTGTCGTTTTCATCAAGAAGCTCTAGTTCATGCAACCTGTTTACTTGATATTCCTCATCTGGTATGAGGCCCTTCAAAGATACTCGAAGAGATGGGATTTCTACCTCAAGAGGTATAATTGCTTCTAAACCATACACCAATGAATATGGTTTAGCTCCTGTAGGTGTCCGGATACTAGTCCTGTATACCCAAAGTGCCAGATTGAGTTGTACATGCCAATCCTTGCTCGCATCATTTACTGTTTTCTTGAGGATTTTTGTTTGATGCCTCTACTTGACCATTCCCCTGTGGGTAGTATGGTGTAGAGAAGTGATGTTGGATTTTGAATCATTCACATAGCTCTCGCACATCTTGATTCTTGAAAGGATGCCCATTGTTTGTGATGATGGAAATGGGAATGCCATATCTGCAAATGAGATAATTGAGAATGAATGATGAGATCTATTTTCCAGTTATAGTGGTCATTGGGACTGCTTCAATCGATTTGGTGAAATACTCTGTTGCAGTGATAATGAACGTATGTCCATTTGAAGAAGAAGGATGGATTTTCCCTACTAAATCAAGTCCCCATTGATAGAAAGGCCAAGATGTGGTGAACGACTGTAGCTCCTGTGCTGGTGCATGGATAAGATTGCCATGAATTTGACATTTAGGACATTTCTTAGCAAATTGATAGGACTCTATCTCCATTGCCGGCTAGTAATATCCCATTCTCAGAAGTTTCTTAGTGAGAGTAGGACCACTGGAATGCATACCAAAGGTACCCTCATGAAGCTCATGTAAGGCAGATTCAAATTCATTACGATCGAGGCATCAAAGAAGAGTACCATCTAGACCTTGACAGTAAAGTGTGTCAGCGGTTAAGGTATAGCGGGCGACTTGCCGGAAGAAGATGTGTTTTTGGTTGTGAGATAGGTCGGGTGAGAGAGTATTGTTTTTGAGATAATCATAGATTGTTTTGTATAGAGGGGAATCTGAACCGGTTAGGGCATAGATGACTTGGGATGCAAAATTGTCATAGGCTAGGGAAAACAATTGCTCTACCAAGAACTTGTAACGACTCTATTTATCTAGAATTTTTGCCAGTGAAGCGATAGTGGCCATTGCATCAACAACTCTGTTGTCCAATCTTGGTATTTTCTCAAAGGTGATGTGTACAAAGTACTATTTGAAATCATCCACCATTCTCTTGTAAGGCATTAGCTTATCATCCTTTGTCTGATATTCATCATTGATATTATTTTTTAATTAATTGAAAATCCCCATAGATTCTCAATTCTGTGATTCTCCATTCCACAACCATTTTGATTCCTATTACCAGGGCTTCATACTCAGTGATGTTGTTGGTGCATGGAAACCTCAATCTATAAGATCTTGGAATTGTGTGACCCTCTAGAGTGACGAAAAGGATGCCGAAGCCCGATCTATGTTGTGTATAAGATCCATCAAAGTAAAGGGTCCATTGCTTGGGTGTGACAATGACTACATCCATGTTTAGAAATTCCACCTGTAGTGGTTGTTGGCCTGGTAGTGGTGCTTCTACCAGTTGATCTGCAATTACCTATCCTTTGATAGCTTGACGTTCCATGTACTGGATATCAAACTCACTAAGAATCATGACCCACTTAGATAATCATCCCGTGAGAGCTACCTTGTTGAGTAGATATTTGAGAGGATAAATTTTTTCTACTAGCTTAATTGTATGGGTTAGCATATAATGGCAGAAATTTTAAGAGGTGAACACCACCACTAAGAAAGCCTTCTCAATGAATGTACAATTTAGCTCATATCCGTTGAAATTTTTGTTGATGTAATAAATAGCTTGTTCTTTGCCTGCTGAGTCTTCTTTTGCTAGAAGTTCTCCCAATAATACTTCTATTGTTGATATATAGAGAGTGAGCGGCTTGCCTGCTATCGGTGGTACCAAAACTGGTGGATTCATTAGATATTGTTTAAGCTAGTGAAATGACTCCCTAAACTTATCCTCCCATATGAAAGGTATATTTTTATGGAGCAGATGATTGAATGGGAGACATTTATCTGCTAGCTGAGCTATAAATCACCTGATGGATTGCAGCCATCCCTGCAGAGATCTGAGTTGGATAATGTTCTTGGGAGGTGGCATTTCCATGATAGCCTATACCTTTGCTGGATATACTTCGATGCCTTTTTCTGACTCAATGTAGCCTAACCGTTTCCCTGATGTGACCACAAAGACACACTTCTTAGGGTTTAGTCTAACCTTGAATTACTCCAATCGTTGAAAGATTTTATCTAGTATGCCCAGATGTTCTTCTTGGGTGAATGACTTAGCCAACAAATCATCCACATAGTCCTCCATGAAGGTATGCATCATATCATGAAAGATTGTTGTCATGGCTCTTTGATAGCTTGCCCCAACATTTTTCAAGCTGAAAGGCATGACATTCCAACAATACGTTCCCCATGGACAGGTAAATGCAGTTTTATCCTGATCCTCTGGGGCTATCTTGATTTGATTATAGCCAGAGAAACCATCCATTAATGATAACATTGCGTGGGTTGCTGTTAGATCCACAATTATGTCAATGTTGGGCAAGGAAAATTTATCCTTTAGACATTCTTTGTTGACGTCTCTAAAATCTATGCATATTTTGATGCTTCTGTCAGGTTTTGAAACTAGTACTATGTTTGAGATCCATTCAGTATAGTCTATAGGTCAGATGAATCCAACATCTAATAACATCTTTAGTTCCACTTTGACCAATAATGCCACATGTGGATTCATCTTTCTTAATTTTTTCTTGACTGGCTTAGCTCCCGGAGCGATGGATAAGTGATGCATGATTAGGTTCAGATCTATTCCGGGCATGTCAACATAAGACCAAGCAAAATTGATTTGCTTTTCCTTGAAGAATTTGATAAAATTTGGTTGTTCCCCTTCTGTGAGTGATTCTGCTAGATGTATGGTTTTGACTGCTCCTTCAGTACTGACGTTTATTGATTGAGTTGGCTCAATCAATATTGGTGACCTTTCTTGATAATGTTTAGGAAGAGTGTAAAGCCTCCCATCTTTAGGTGCCTCAAAAAGGTTTTCACCCATAGATGCGTCCTTTATTTTTACTTTTTTTGTGATCTAATACTGTCATTGACTAGCTTTCACTATTAGATCCTTTGTTTATTTAATTTTGTGACTGAGAGAATTGGCACTCCCTTGATTGCAAATATCATTATTTTGTTTGCTGGTAGAGCACGTTTCTGGGTTGACTGAACATAGGTATTGGACAATGGATTCATCATCTAGGAATATTGGTATATCATGATGTTCGGGTTCTTCCTAGTCTATGAGATCAAGATATATGAGCGGTAATGAGTCATTTGGTGGGTTAAGATCAGTTGCGGTAAGTGTCATGATAAAGTCATCATTATAGTTGTTTCTGTCGTGCTCTGTGAATTGTATCTGTACCTGCAAACACAATGCACTCAATAAGTCATTACAAGAAATAGTTAATAAATTGAAATAATGAAAGACAAAACCATATCTAATCGACTTATTGCCTCCTAGTAAATGCGAGTATGAAAAATGCTCTCAAATCTGATTATGCATATTCCAGTGCCTTGACTACACTTAGATGGAGGATTTGATGGATGAAAATGCATGATCTTAGCAAGAATAGCATGATTTAAGCTACACAAATGATTGATCTAGAAAATGAACTAAGATTGGGATGCAATTAAACTAAAATTGAACATTGAAACATTGCTAAAACTGATAAACTAGAAGCTAGATGCCTATAGTAATAATGCATAAGATGAGAATGAGATGGGATCCATATTTCTCAAAATGAGGTGTATTTATAGGATTTTCCAAGGCTAGGGGTGATGTGGCAAGAATCAACAGTTAAGATTGATCTGAAGATATCAATGGTTAAATTGGAGGAGGATGGCAAAGGGGGTTGGATTAAAGGGAACATCTGTCATCTCTATGGTGACAAGTGTTAAGAGGCTTCAAGAAGAGGTAGGATGAAAGGGAACACTTAGTGACAAGTGTCACAAGGTTCTAGAAGATGTTGGATGAAAGGGGACATGGTGGTAGGTAGAATGGGTTAGGTTTAGGAATGGTAGAAGTCAGGAGAATTTGAATTTAAAAATTCAAATAATATGAAAAGGATAATTAATCTCAACAACTCATGATTGATTTGTTTTAATTAATTAAAGGATTAGAAGAAATGATTTTGGTGGAGGGATTTAATTAATTTGAATTAATTAATTAAAGGGGTGAAATGAACCTATTTAATAAATCCTTAGATTTATTAATAAGTAGATGAAACGGGAATTTAATCAAATTGCTTAGTGAATTTAATTAAAATGGGAAGGAGAGATTAATTAAATAATTGCTTATTAAATTAATTATCTTCAGACCATTTTTAGGTGTATACATTTTGCCCCTCTTTGAAGCGAGGTGTGATGGCACGTTGATTCAAAGAATAATCTCATTTTGATGATGGTGTTGATTTGATAGGATGCCCCAACTCTTGATTGCTAAATTCCATTACAATGATGCCCCCTCAGGAGATCAATTGAGATAATTGATCTTTGGAGTTTTTGTGAGATTGATATCCCAATAGATTTGATTTGATTTCTGTAACTGTGGTTTGATGAAAATGCGAGTTCTTCGATTAGCTTGATTGCTTAGATGGGTAAGATTGAAAAATCTTGATTGATTAGATTCAATCTAGTTTTAGGAAGGATTCATCCTGTATAAGACAATGATGATCAAAGCGTCTGGTTTTAGGAAGGATTCATCTTGTATAAGACATGATCAGAACGTCTGGTTTCAAGAAGGATACATCCTGTATAAGACATGAATCAGAATCAAATCGTTTGGTTTGAGGAAGGATTCATCCTCTATAAGATATGATAGAATTGATTAGGTTTAATTGATTGATTTGATTTGATAAGGTTGATAGATAAAGAACTGACAGTTTGTTAATATCAAGTTACAAATTTTTTGGATATGCTGATTGTTGGTTTTGTTGAGAAAGATAGCATAAGATTTTCGCTGGGTCAACAATATCACGAGAGAGATGTGAGTTATTCTGATTGCGTATACCCTTGTGATGATACTTGATGATTCCTATGATAGATTTAACCTTGGATAAAAGGAGCTGGTAGGGATCCCATGCAAGAATGAAATGCAAATGCAAAGCTATGGAATTCAAACTATGACTGGACTAATCACTGGATTATTTTGCATTTTTATCATCATTGACCTTTTGAAATGTGGGAAGTGAATGCAAACATCGATGGTATAATTAAACCATGATGACCTGAGCATTACTTTCTTGGATTTTGATATAGCAAGTTAACACAAGCATCGAGGTATAATTGAACAGCGATGACCTGAGTGTTGTTTGCGTAAAACAGACAGTATTAATCATTTCAATATGCAAATCGGAAATGTCTTCAATTATATTCTGATGATCATGTCCCGAGACAAATTTATACATATTAATGATTAATTTTTAGACAACAAAGAAGAAAAAATATCATGTTTCTTCCTTGTTCCTCTAGTCAATGACATCTTGGAGTCACTCAGAAATCATGATAGCGAAAAGCAATACAGAAAAGTTGAACAATCACATTACAATCATTATCCAAAAAGATATTATCCACTGAAAAGTGTGTGATGTGCTTAGATTGATTTTGTAATATCTTGATAGTTGATAGTTTGATCTCGTGTTCAACGTTGGATGTGCCTTAGTTTTCACTTGATAAGAGTTGTCTAACTGTTTGTTCTACTTGTTTGGTTAAGCTCAAAATTGATCAAAAGTTTTTGCCCCCAACTAGGTGTAGGATTTTGCCCCAAGCCTAGAAACAAATTTGTTATGATATATCCAATGATCCAAACCATGGCAAGAAGCCACCTGGGATGCTTGCGTATGTATAAAGGCTTATGATGGTCATGTATAGCACTGATGGAAGAATGAATGAATGCAAGTAGAACAAAGCATGAACTAATAGATGAAAGAGCTAGCCAACAGATAGCGCCTGTTTGCCAGGTTTTCACCATCTATTTTTATTGCACTTTTTTTGATATTTGATTTTTTTTATTTCTTTTTCTTCTTTTTCACTTTTTAGGATTTTTCTACTTCCCCCCCCCCCCCCCCCCCCCTTTTTTTTTTTTAAACAGTTTTTGATTTTTTTTTGATTTTTCACTGTTTTTTGATTTTTTT
Organism: Cryptomeria japonica; assembly: GCF_030272615.1. Taxonomy (NCBI): domain Eukaryota; kingdom Viridiplantae; phylum Streptophyta; class Pinopsida; order Cupressales; family Cupressaceae; genus Cryptomeria; species Cryptomeria japonica. The sequence goes on from NC_081414.1 coordinate 531,122,149, forward strand.
GATTTTTTAGACGTAGAACTTCTTCAGGTGCATGCTATTGATAGGTTCCTCGAGCTGATCTCCATCCTGTGTTGATAGTTGATATGCTCCTTACCCAAATACTGCACTGTGACCACAAATGGACCTAACCAGTTTGGTTCAAATTTGCCTTTATTTTCTCGATCTGCCTGGTTGCGTGGATTTTTCTTTAGCACACTTCTCCCACTTGAAAGATTCATGGTTTGACCTTATGATTATAGCTCCGACACATTCTTTGCTGATATATCTTTAGATGATCAAAGGCATTTTGTCTTCGTTCCTGGATCAGTTCTAACTCTTGCCGTCTAGATACTCGTTGTCCTTCATTTGGGATGAGACCTTTTACTGATACACATAGAGAGGGTATCTCTACTTTGATTGGCAGTATGGCTTCTGATCCATATACAAGAGAGAAAGGTGTGGCACCTGTCGGTGTGTGGATACTGGTGTGGTAGGCCCATAGAGAAGGGTTTAGTTGGATATGCCAATCTTTCCTAGCATCATTCACTATCTTTTTGAGGATTTTCATAATAGTTTTGTTAGATGCTTCTACCTGCCCATTTCCCCGTGGATAATATGGTGTGGAGAATCTGTGTTGGATTTTGAACTTCTCACATAGCTCTTGTACATCTTGATTCTTGAATGGTCGCCCATTATTAGTGATAATGGTCATTGGTATTCCATAGCGACGGATGATATAGTTCAAGATAAATGCAACAATTTGTTTTCTTGTGATGTTTATGAGAGGTACTACTTCAATCCATTTTGTAAAATATTCAGTAGCTACAAGAATGAATTTGTGTCCATTAGATGAGGAAGGATTTATCTTTCCTACTAGATCAAGTCCCCATTGACAAAAAGGCCAAGATGTTGCTAAAGCATGTAGTTCTTGTGCTGGTGCATGGATCAAGTTCCCATGGATTTGACATTGTTTGCATGTTCTTGCTATCTTAAAAGAATCTCATTCCATAGTCGACCAATAGTAGCCCAAGCATATGAGTTTTTTTGAAAGGGTAAGACCACTTGAATGAGTGCCACAAATGCCATTATGGACTTCATGTAAGGCCTTCTCAGATTCTTCTTGTTCGAGACATTGTAAAAGAGTACCGTCTAGACCTCATTTATATAGGGTATCTGCGACGAGAGTAAAATGAGATTATTGGTGAATAAAGTTTCTCTTTTGGTTCTTCGATAAGTCAAGAGGTAGGATATTATCTTTTAGGTATGTGTAAGTTTGGCCATAGTGGGAGGAATCATGTCTAATAAGTTGACAGATGGTTTGGGAATCAGGACAATTATAGGTGGGATGAAACAACTCTTCAACCAGGAATTCATAATGCTGTTGATTTTCCCGTGTCTGCAATAGAGAAACAAGTGTAGCCATGGTGTCTACTACTTTGTTATCATTTCTTGGAATCTGTTCAAAAGTTATTTCTACAAAGTATTTCTTGATATCATCCACTATCTTTTTCTAAGGCATGAGTTTGTCATCTTTGGTTTGATAGTCATCATTGATTTGATTAATGACAAGCTGAGAGTCTCCAAAGAATTGAAGTTGTTTAATATTCCATTCTACAACCATTTTGATACCTGTTACCAATGCTTCATACTCTTCTATATTATTTGTGCACAGAAAGCTTAATTTGTATGCTTTCGAGATTGTATGCCCTTGTGGTGTGATGAAAAGAATTCCTGCTCCTGATCCATGTTGTGTATATGAACCATCAAAGTATAGTTGCCATGCTTTTGTTGTAACTATTAATAAATCAACATCAGGAAAATTCAATCTATAGAGGATGATTATCTTGAAGTGGTGTCTCTGCTAGTTGATCTGCGATGACTTGTCCCTTGAAAGATTTTCTGTCAACATATTTGATATCAAAATCGCTTAGAATCATGATCCATTTTGCTAGTTGTCCTGTCAATGTGGCTTTGCTGAGCAAATACTTCAGAGGATCGATTTTAGCTATCAACTTGATGGAGTGAGATAGTAGATAGTGTCGTAGTTTTTGAGAAGCAAAAACTACTGTCAAGCATGCTTTTTCGGTTGATGAATAGTTAATCTCATATCCCACTAGTGTTTTGCTGATGTAGTAGATGGCTCGTTCTTTTCCTTCCTTATCCTCTTGTGCGAGAAAAACTCCCAATGATGCTTCGGTAGTTGATACATAGAGTAATAATGGTTTTCCCAGAATTGGTGACATTAGCACAGGTGGTTGCATGAGATATGCCTTGATCTTATTGAATGCTTCTTCACATTGATGGTCCCATTTGAAATTAACATGTTTGTGCAATAGGTGAGTAAATGGTTGACATTTATTTGCTAATTGAGCCACAAATCTTATGATTAGCTGGAGTCTTCCTTGTAGTGATCTTAGTTGACTGATATTCTTAGGAGATGCCATTTCCATGATTGTTTTTACCTTAGCTGGATCTACTTCAATTCCTCTTGCTGAAACAATGTATCCCAATAGCTTTCCTGAAGTAACACCAAAGGCACATTTCTTAGGATTTAGCATTAGCTTGTATTGTTCTAACCTGTCAGAGATCTTTTCTAGTATCTCTATATGTTCTTCTCTATTGTATGATTTAGCTAATATGTCATCCATATAGTCTTCCATGAATGTATGCATCATGTCATGAAATATAATTGTCATAGCTCTTTGATATGTAGCACCTGCGTTCTTCAATCCAAAAGGCATGACGTTCCAGCAGAAAGTACCCCATGGACATGTAAAAGCTGTCTTTTCTTGATCTTCAGGTGCTATTTTGATCTGATTGTATCCAGAGAAACCATCCATTAGAGAAAATATGAAGTGTCCGGCAGTTAAATCTACAATGATGTCGATGTTAGGCAAAGGAAAGTCATCCTTTGGACATGCATTATTAAGATCTCTGAAGTCTGTGCATATTCTAATGCTTTTATCTGGTTTTGAAATAGGAACAATGTTAGATACCCATTGAGGATATGCTACAGGTCTAATGAATCCGACATCCAGTAATTTCTTTAGTTCTGCTTTGACTAGAAGAGCAATATGAGGATGCATTTTTCTTAATTTCTATTTGACTAGTTTATCTCTTGGATTAACATTCAAGTGATGCATAATAAGCTCTAGATCTAACCCTGGCATGTCTGCATATGACCAGGCAAAATTGATTTGCCATCGTTTGAAGAATTCCACATATTGTTGCATTTCTACCTCTGATAGAGATGCTGCTGGATGAAGAATCTTTGGTTGCTTTGTTGTGCCAATGTTAACTACCTCTGTTGGTTTGATCAAAATGGATGATCTTTCTTGATAGTGCTCAGGTAAAGTGTCAAATCTCCCATGTTTTGGTGCCTCGAGGAGGTTTTGACTATTAGATGCATCCTTTGTTTTTACTTTTTCCTGGTCTAATGTTGCCAATAAATGGTTTTCAGCATTAGACTTGATATTGTTTTCTTTATTTTCACTTTTGCGACTAGGAGATTTGGCACCCACTTGACTGGAAGATGCGTTGCTGAAATTCCTTGTGAAATTTGTTACAAGTTCGATTGCGTTAAGATATACAGATATGTCATGGTCATTTGGAAAGGTATCAATGGCAGTATGTCCTTCATTTTCCCAATCAATAAGCTCGGGGTGGATTAGAGGTAAGGGATCTTCAGGTTGGTATGTTTTAAGGGTTTCAAGGGTCATGATGGAGGTATCAAAGTTTTCAATATGTGTGTCAATGTCTAGAACTGTACTCTCGTTAGAATGATCTCGCGTAAGAAGTTCCTAATTGTCCTCGGTTAAGTCCAAGTTAGCCAAATGTGATTCTAATTCAAGTGAACTAGTTCCTGACGTTTGTCTTGCATACGTGTGAACTATATCAACTTCTATATCTCCTTCAAAGCATTTTTCTTCAGCTGATTCTTTAGAGTGATAGGAATCCCATTCCCATTCATTAGAATCTGTATCACTTGTAGCTTGTAGTCTACAGATTTGGTCATATAGTATTTCTTCTTCTTTTCTGGCTATACTTTTCCTTCTTTCATATTCAACTTCTTCAGGACTAAGATTGAGTTTTGTCAACTTTTCTATGAGTTCTCCTAAACTTATATTAGCTTCTTTCTTGTTTTGATTGATATTTATTGTTGCTTGAGAGATGTTTTTAGTTTGTTTCTCTTATTGATTTGAAGCTTGCTTCTTTTGCCATTTTGTGTTTGTTTGTGCTTGTTGCTTAACTGATTTTTCTTCCCTTTCAATTGCCAGTTGTTCTTGTCTGTTTTCATATTCCTTTTGTTGTTGACTAAAAGATGTGTCTTCCAGTATAGTGATTTGTCCATACCCTAAACCTGCTTTGTCTATAGTCTATTGAGTATGAGTCTGAATAGGTTCTGAGATACCTTCCTTTCTTTTTCCTATAGGGTCTGTCCTAGTGTATCCCATCCTTCGAAGAATGTTGAATCCTTTTCCATATTTTTCCGTAGGTATTCTGACATTGTTGACCTTTTGTTGAACTTATTCATCTTTTTATAGCCATTTCAATACATCTTTGTCTTCTATTTCCTCTGATAAGGTTCCAACACTAATAAATGCTCCATCAAATATCAGAAGATGTTTCACAGTTGGTTGTTGTTTAGAGCTTGATGGTTTTCCCAAGGATTTAGGAGAAAGTAGTAATTGTGATATTGAGTATTCTTCGTTCCCTCGATCTTTTATCTGCATTTGTTTTTCCATACTTGATAGAATAGAGGCGAATGACTTTTCCTTGGATTGTATGCTCGAAGATGTCACCTCCCTGTTATGTGGAACAATTACTTCTTGACCCATTTTTAGATTGCTACATATTGGAATGGATTTGTATCTGCAGATATTGTGATTTCTTGTCCTTCATAGGGAAATTTTACACATTGATGATAGGTCAATGGGACAACTTGCAAGTCATGTATCCATGGTCTCCCTAGGAGCACATTATATGATACGTCCAAGTCTAGAACTTGTCATGGTGTGTCTTTTTGTAGAGGTCCCACTCTGATTGGTAGTATCACAATTCCTTTGGAGGAACGTTCTTCTTCATCATAGGCTTTTATAGTGATCCTTTTCCATACATCAACTGCATCTTCTGAATATCCTAAGGCACGAACAAGACTCAATGAGAAAATATTTAGGCTAGATCCACCATCTATTAGAACACGCTTGACTCGCGTTTTGTGAATAAGGACTTTAATATGTAAGGGAGCATTGTGAGGGTGTTGCAAGGATATGTCATCTTCATCAGTGAATGATAAGCAATGAGGGGTTGTGAGGTGTCCCACCATGGTTTGGAATTGATCAATATGAAGATCTTTGGATATGGTTGTATCTACTAATGCTCGTTCAAGAATCTCCTTGTGTGCAGGTGAAAGTTTTAAAAGTTCCAAGATTGATATTTGGGTAGGTGTTTTCTGCAATTGTTCCACTAGATTGTATTGTTTTGTTGTAGTGGATGATGTGTTTGTTGGAGGACCCAAAAAAACAACTTTGGCTCTGCTTCTTGTGATAGCCTGAGCATGTTCTTGATTTTGTTTTTCTTTAACTACAATCACATTCACCACATTGTCATATGTATGCGTGTATTTTACCTTTGCTTTACCCTTACCATTGTTTGTTGTTGATGACTCACCTTTCTTGTAGTTTGGAAGTAGAGTTTTAAAGGTAGTATGAGATTCATTTGTTGTATGTCCATCCACAGTTATTACACCATTATCAGTTAAGTCTTGTATGACATGTTTCAACTTTTGACAATTATCTGTGAGATGTCCTTTGTTTTGATGGAAATTGCAATACTGATTATCGTTCCACCAAGGTGGTTTGATTTGAGGTTCGTAGTTCCTTTCTTCTGGTAAAGTGATCAATTTGTTTGCGAGAAGTGTGTTTAGTGCTGATCCAAGGGGTTCACCAATGTTTGTGAATTGTCTTTGAAAGAAGTTTTGATAGTTGGTCTTTGTTGATTGTTGTTTTGTTGTGCTGCTGCTGAGTGCATAGATAAATTGAAAATTGGTTATTTTGGTTTCACATTGTTGTTATCTTCTATTCCATCATTGATGACATTTTGATTTCTATTCCAAAACTTTGGTTTATCATTGTGATTGTTGTTAGGAGGATGGACTCCTTCTTTGCATATTTTCAACTCACCTTTCTTTATCATAGCTTCCTCCATTCTGATTCCATTATCAACCATTTTTCCAAAGTTTTGATTTCCTTGCATTTTTAAGTAATAACTCATTTGATCATTTAAGTTGTCAATGAATATGTCCATTTTTTTATACTCTGGCAATGTATGAGGATACCGCGATGCTAGGTGTCTCCGTTATTGTAAGAACATCATGAAGGGTTCTCCCATCTTTTGTTTAGTGTTACATAGGTCTAGCATGGTTACTTCATGTTGTATGTTATAGGAGTATTGTGAAACAAACTTATCCACCAACTCCGAAAATGATCTGATTCCAGGTGTAAGTTTGGAGAACCATTCCATAGCTAATCCAGTTAAGCTTTTTGGAAATAGTCTCATTAAGTAGGTATCCTCATGTGCAAACTCCATACTCATTGTACAAAATTCTCTTATATGATCTTGAGGGTCAGTGCTTCCATCATATTTTTTGTATCTCGGGGTTTCAAAACCTATAGGAAATGGTATCATGTTTAGATTTCTGTCAAAAGGATAAGGACAAATTTCTTGAAGTGAGTATTGTCTAACATTTCCTCTTTGCATCTCTTGGATTTATGTTTGCATTGCTTGTAGTTGTTGTGTGAGAGTCATGATAGGATTATCAACATGATTTGTTCTTGCATGACCATGATTTTGCATTCTAGGAGGATTGGGATCTCTTCTTGTTTCATCTCTATCTCTTCTTGTATCCTCATTGAATTGAATATTATTCAGGATTTGTACTTCATCTCTTCTAGGTATGCCAGTTTCTTCATTGGTCCTGGTGGTATTCAGAATAGATGTGTCATTCATGCGGAGACCAAAAATGTCCTCATATTGTTTGTTATTATGAGGAGGGTCACTTTTCTTTTGTGTCAATTTATTCACATCAAAATCTTGGGGAAGTGTAGCACCAGATTTGGCTAGCATTATAAAGTATTTTTCTTTTTCTTCCTCCAATAATCTCTGCATAAATTTGTCAAATTGGGGATCTTTCTTGATGTCTCTGATGTTTTGTTCTGTTATTTCTCCTTCAACTTGTATTTAATCTTCATGTTCCATGGTTATATGCTCTTTGAATGGTTTCAATGTTTCAATTTCAGTCTCTCCAATCCTTTGTCTCTGAGCTCTAGTTAGAACAGGCATACACATGTGTTATTTTGCTTAGGATTCGATTGTCCAAAAGGTTGTTTTGGGTAAGTGATCAATGGTCAATTTCAAGGCAATAGAGTGATATGACACTAAAAGAGAATTCAAGTGTTTAAAAGTTTGCAAGTTTTTCGATCTTCAGTTTAAGAGTGCAATGGTGATGATTTGATAAGAACCAAGTCCAGTAGGAATGATCTATCCTACGATGTGGGACAAGGTTATCCTGACTAAACATTTCAGTTTCATGATAAAGGATGATTGATCCTGATGAGAAACTATGTTTGAATGATCAGTTTATCAAAGAGGGTGATAATGCACTTTGAGATGTTTAGATTTTGAACTTGTTGGGGGTAAGCACTTGAAAATCTTGAGGTGTATATTTTCTCTAGTTTGATTTTGACGGATGATACTTGACCAAGAAAACCAAGTAGACAATCTAAGCGCGGATTGATAGATAACAAGTGTTTATGCTTACTACAAATTGATCAGGGAGAAATGATAAATCTGAAACAGGCATGTAAGACACAATTTTGGACTGACAGATGCAGAGTTTTTGTATGACAGATTATGTAGCATAGAACGACAAGAGATACAAAACAAAATGATAGACTAGTGACTTCATGTGTAAAGCAGTGTTTCGTATGACATAGAACCTTGACTCGTACGACAGAAGATCAAGCAGTACGACAAAATATCTTGACTCGTACGACATGTATTTTAATAGGTGTAAAAAGTGTTTGTTTGTTTGAGTTTTGATCACTGAATTTTGATGTTTTACTTTGGTTTTCCAGTTTTAAGTGTCTGATTTTTCAATTTAAGGATGAATACACAGAAAACACATGATGTGATACATGACTCTCAATCAAGCAAAACCCTAAGGAAGTTGGCTGAGAATGAAAACCTTTGCTTGCTGACTTAGGTACACACCCAATAGCTAATCAGAATACGGCCGCTGAGTCTCACACAATGGATTCTCAATGCCGTATTATCCGACTCCAAACACTAATGTGGGCACGATATGGCAAGTGTCTTGGGAGAGTTACTATCTCTCTTTCACAAAGATTATCACCCTTTCGGAGGTGAATCAGGTAGCTTCTATTTTAACCAGCACTACTAAGGGATCCATTCGGCACATTGGGGTATAAACTCAATTAAGAGGTCTCCCAGCCTTGAAAACCAAAGTTTGATATAACTGAAGGTACGGAGGAGAGCTATTCCCGAGCACTGACGTTGCTTTGATTTTCATCAAAAACACATTTATTTTATAGTGGGTTGGATTACTTGGCATTAGCCATTCCCACTTAGGTTGTTCCCCTCTCACCGGCCTTAAGGGCTAAGAGTTACTAGCTCCTTGGGAGGGCAGGCTTGCTAAAGAGATGCACTAATGAAAGCAAAAAGGATGAGAGTCTAGCTTTCTGATCACCTGAGAAAGGTGAGAGCATACTCACCTATCATCACAAGCACATAAGACATAGTTGCTCATTTCTTTAAGCCCAAATTGAAGTGTGCCTAAAAATCTTAAAAAATACACAAAGTTTTTGTTGAATCCTTAGGCAACCTGCAAAATAGATCCATTAGTACTCATGATTGTGTTTTGAATTTGTCTTTGACAAGCGTATCTTTGACAAGCATCCTGCAAAAAAGAGTTAGGCTGCAAACATCTCATAGACATAACAAGATTAGCATTAGTGATCTGAACTATGAAATTTTCAAAAAAATATGTGAAATTTTATCCTAACTTCAAATAGGCATAACTTTCTGCTCGGGACTCGAAATTACGAATCATTTAACTTGTTGGAAAGGTCTCCAAGAGTTGTAGATGAGATTTTGAAAGAGTATGTGCTTTCAAGGGCTAAAAATGACCAAAAGGCCTTCAAAAATGCAAATTACCAATGTATAGACAAACTTGAAAATTCTAATTTGCAGTTTATGGAAAAACATAGAGATGCAGAAACTCATACGACATGATTTATCAGTTAGTACGACACAAATTTAGATTTCACATAGGAATAAAAGAAGACTCGTATGACATAAGATTTTGAAGCCAGAAATTCGTACGAAATAGAATTAGCTCTAGTACGACAGTGAAAATCAACTCGTACGACACAAGAATGAGCTAGAACAAATAGAGAATTTTCAAAGTAAAAGCTCGTATGAGTCGGAATTATACCTAGTACGAGTCAGGATGAAGTGTTATCCTGGGCTAAAAGGTAGTTCGTACGAGTTGGAAAATCAACTCGTATGACATTCTGATTCTGATCCGGCAGAGATGAATGTTTATTGAAGCTTGAGAGGCCAAAAATGATGATTTCTGCCCCATGGTGGGTGCCAAAATGTCGTGCTTTGTGAATTGTACCTATACCTGCAAACACAATACACTCAATAAGTCATTAAATGGTTAATAAATTGAAACAATGAAAGACAAAACCATAGCTAATCGACTTATTGCCTCCTAGTAAATGCGAGTATGAAAAATGCTCTCAGATCTGATTATGCATATTCCAGTGACTTGACTACACTTAGAAGGAGGATTTGATGGATGAAAATGCATGATCTTAGCAAGAATAGCATGATTTAAGCTACATGAATGATTGATCTAGAAAATGAACTAATATTAGGATGCAATTAAACTAAAATTGAACATTGAAACATTGCTAAAACTGATAAACTAGAAGCTAGATGCCTATAGTAACAATGCATAAGATGAGAATGAGATGGGATCCATATTTCTCAAAATGAGGTCTATTTATAGGATTTTCCTAGGCTAGGGGTGATGTGGCAAGAATCAATGATTAAGATTGATCTGAAGATATCAATGGTTAACTTGGAGGAGGATGGCAAAGGGGGTTGGATTAAAGGGAACATCTGTCATCTCTATGGTGACAAGTGTCAAGAGGCTTCTAGAAGAGGTAGGATGAAAGGGAACACTTAGTGACAAGTGTCGCAATGTTCTAGAAGATGTTGCATGAAAGGGGACATGGTGGTAGGCAGAATGGGTTAGGTTTAGGAGTCATAGAAGTTAGGAGAATTTGAATTTAAAAATTCAAATAATATGAAAAGGATAATTAATCTCAACAACTCATGATTGATTTGTTTTAATTAATTAAAGGATTAGAAGAAATGATTTTGGTGCAGGGAATTAATTAATTAAAGGGGTGAAATGAACCTATTTAATAAATCCTTAGATTTATTAATAAGTAGATGAAACGGGAATTTAATCAAATTGCTTAGTGAATTTAATTAAATTGGGAAGGAGAGATTAATTAAATAATTGCTTATTTAATTAATTATCTTCAGACCATTTTTAGGTGTATACAGTTTTAGATACTGGTTAGGTCAATGATATTGTCAAGCTCTTCGATGGTATTATCTTCGATGTTGCTTTGTTTGTATTGTCGCTGCTCATTGTCACTAGCCTCATAGATATGTCGTGGTCTGAATTCAAGTGGTCGAGATTCTGAGCCTCGTCCCTCCTGAGAAAGGGGTGTGTATGAGTGGATGTTATCCACCTCAACATCCTCAGTGATATCAGAACAACTATCCCACTCATATTCATTGGAATTGGTTTCAAAATCACTGCCCCAGGTTATCTCGTTGTATCTGACAAGTATGTTATATGAGGGGAAGAGATCATTGATGATTGACACTAGTTGGGTAGCTTTCTCTGATTTAGGGTTTGTGCTTTCTTGTACTCTTTTTATTTTTTCATACACTGTTTCCCTTCGCTGAGTAGTAATTTCTTTGGGTGGTGGCTCCACCTTGGTTTGATCAGGTTCTTGCACATGATGTACTTTCTTATAAGAGGATTCTTCCCTTTGAATAGCTAGTTCTTCTTGTCATTTCTCATTTTATTGATGTTCTTGATCTTTCCTTATTGTTTCTTCTACTTGGTGTAGTGCTTCTTGCCATGAGTCTTCATTATATTTTTTCTTTGCTCTCCACTGAGGTTTTTGTTGGTGGTTTTGCTTCTACCTAGGCAGTACATGTTGTCCATACCCAAGTCTTGTTTTTTCTCTTTAAAATTGCAAAGGAGCTTGTAAGGGTTTTATAATGCCTTCTTGGCTCTTGCCAATAGGTCCTTTTCCGTTGTATCCCATCCATTGCATGATCCAAAACCCGTTTCCATATTGTTTTGTTGGTACTACCACCTTTATGGCAACTACTTTGACTTCTTCTTTGTCCTTATATAGCCAACTAAGGATGTCTTTCTCTTCTGATTCATCGGCCAGTGTGCCCAGTTGGATAAATTTACCATTAAACTTGGTGATGGGTTGTGTTGCATGATGTCTTCATGCAAAAGGTTGCCCATAAGTTTTTAGTGACATTGGAAATTTTGATAGATATAGGGGTTCAAAAGAGTATTCCCCCATTCCTTGGTCCCTAATTTTAATTTTTTATTTGAAGTCTATGGATAGAGAATTGAGTTCTTCTTGATGATGATTGGATGTTGAGGAAGCTTGGGCCTCCCTGTTGTGTGGAAATAGGCTATCTTGAACCACCCCCATAGCATTGTAATGCTGAAAAGGGTTATTATCTACATATATGGAAATTTCCTATCCATTGTAAAGGAACTTGATACATTGATGGTATGTGGAAGGCACCACTTGCATTTCATGGATCCATGGATGACCCAATAGTATATTGTATGTCAAGTCTATGTCCAAGACTTGGCACATGGTGCCTTTTTGTACTAGACCTACCTAAATAGGCAATATTACCATTCCTTCAGATGACCTTTCTTCATCATCATAGGCTTTGATGGTGATTTTCTTTTTTGGATCAATAGACTGCTTAGAGAAGCCCAATGCACGAATAAGATTTAAAGTACAAATATTGAGACCAACTCCTCCATCTATTAACACTCTTTTTACTCTATGTTTATAGACTAAGACTTCGATATGGGGTGGGGTGTTATGCAGATGATTCAAGGAGACATCATCATGTTCGGAAAAGGATATGTTATACGGGCCTGTCATGTAATCCATCATGGCTTGGAATCAATCAATGTCCAAATTATTTGGAATGTTTGTTTCGATAAGTGCTTGTTCCAAGATATCTTTGTGTTTTGGTGAGAGTTTGAGTAACTCAAGTATGGATATTTGAGTGGGAGTTCTCCGTAATTGATCAACTAAATTATATTGTGTCCTGGGGAGAGTTGTGGATGTTGATGTGTTCCCTTTCAAGATGTATCTTTGTGCTCTAATTGTCACATTTATCGACGCATGTTCTTGTTTGTCCTTTATTTTATGACATTTACTTGATTGTCATAGGTCGATATGTGATTGATGGTGTTCTCGTATAAGTGATTTATACGGGCTCCTTTGGTATCATTTGATGTTGAAGCTCCTCGTTGTAATTTGGAAGAGTATTTTTGAAGGCTCCATGGTCAGCATTCATTTTGTGACCATCAACTGTTAAATCACCCCTCTCAATCATGTCCTGAACGATGTTCTTTAGCCTCATGCAATCATTTGTGTTATGTCTTTTGTTTCGATGAAAATCACAATAATGCGAGTCATTACACCAAGGTGGTTTGACTTGGTGATGCAGAGCCCTCCTTGTTACCTGCCAAACACCTCCAAAGGTATGAGACTGACCCCCTAACACATGGAGTAAAATCTTCTCACCATCTCCAAGACCCTTATTGACTCAATCAAGGGTGTCTTTCTACAACACACTCCATGGTACCTCCAAGGGTTACAAATAATTTCCACACCGGTTTTGGGTCATACAAAACTCCCCAAGTTCAAACAAAGCACTGGTGTAAAGAGTTCATACTCATTCCTTAAGAAACTCACTCAATTAGGCCTAGTTGCTTGTAGCTCTATTTAGCGGGTGAAGGGACCTTAAGTTTATATTTTCCCAAACACCTTGGAAGAAAAATTATGGATTCAGACACCCTTTTGGAAGTTATACAAGTCCCCAAAAGGAAGGGTCAAGGGATGGAAAATAAAGGTATTTGCCGGTAGGAATTTGACTGTCCTAGAAGGGCTAATTAGGTCACTTTTGTGAAGAAACTATACTCAGATGAATAAACCAGTGGGTTAAAATCCCATGGTAATGTTGGGAAACATAAATCAACAAGGATTCTAGAGTTACACGTCTAGAAGCATCGCCATTTGCACATAAGGTAATTTTGTTTGTTCAAGGTCTAGGTAGCCACATAGAGATGTCTACCTAGGGTCGCTTCAAACACTTCTCTCCCTTGATCCTCCTAAAAAACACTCTTGTAAATATAAAATAAATTGACCATACTTTCCTTTCACCAAATACAATGAGCCTCAGATTGGTAAAATGCAAGATATGGCCATGAATGAGGAAAAACCCAAGGTAAACCCTGGTTTTTCAGGTACCTACAACAAAACTTCAATATCAGGAGCAACACACACAATCAAGTATCTAAATAAAAACCAAAATAGAGTGAATTCTCCTCTCAAATCAATTCACATCATTGGGAATGGATCCCAATCCGTACAAAACCATACCACAGACCAAAAACTCCAGAATTGTAGGAAAACTCAGAATTTAATTAGTTTGTTTGCATCAGAGATCTTCTCTGTACCATCACCCCTTTGGAAATTGGATCCTCAAGGTGTATAAACCATTCCTCAACTTCTCTCAACTGAAAATCAAGAGGTTAGAGCCATTGGAGAAATTTTAAATTACAAAATGCAAAAAGTGCATAAAAGTTGCTCATGACAACTTTTGACAACTTTTGCAAAAGTTGTCAAAATGTCATCTTTTGCCTCCTAATGCCTTGGGTCAAGTTAAAACCCTCCTAAAACATATTAAAACACTTAAAACCAACACTTTGGATCTCCTATTGTCCAAAAGTCCTAATTGGCTCATAGAAATGCAAAAATAGGAGTTTGGCTCACAAGACGAGGTTCATTATTATAGACATATAATGCATGATTGAAAACATATATAAAACATCCTAAAGACATTATTAATGCCTTATCCTCCCTTATCAGAGTCTGACATGTCACCTTGAAGGGTTTGATGAGGTGTTCCTGCACCATACTCCCCAGAAGAAGAAATCTCAAGTCCACTTGAGATTTTAGTCTGCAGGTCGGCACCATAATCTTTGATTTGTTGCTCTATCATCTAGACTACTTCAGTATCAGGTTATCCTTTCCAAGACACCAAATACTCCATGTAAACTTTATTCCTGGTTTGCTTGGCAACCTTAGTATCTAGAACCTTATGTAACTTTGGTGGTTCATGTTTAGGAACGTCATCATCAATAATATCCTGCATTGTGTCGTCGCCTGCATCAACACTATACTTATAGAGAGTTAAGTCACAAACATTAAAAATAGGTGACAAACCAAGATCAGATGGTACTTGAAGTTCATAGGAATTTTAACCACATTTCTTCAAGATTTGGTAGGGGCCAATCTTTCTTTGCATCAACTTTGTTTATCTTCCTTTTGGAAGTCTTTCCTTCTTCAAGTGAACCCACACCAAGTCTCCTACATCAAATTGAACATCCCTCTTCTTTTTGTCAGCATGAGCTTTATATCTCTCTGCAAATTGTTGAACATGAGTCTTCACTTGGTCATGGATCTCTTGTATAGCAGTAGCAAAGTTTTCTCCATCTGCACTAATGGGTTCTCCTTGAGGTATCTCTCTCAAGTCCAGCACACCCCCTGGGTGGATGCCATAGACAATCTAAAAAGGTAACTTACCGATACTCCTATTCACTATATCATTATAGGAGAATTCTGCCTAAGACAGTATACTATCCCACCTTTCTCCATGCTGTCTAGTGAAAAACCTTAAGATATTCCCTAGTGATATGTTTACAACTTCAGTTTGACCATCTGTTTGGGGATGGTAGGTTGAGGAGAAGGATAAATTTATATCAAGTTTCTTCCAAAGGGTCCTCCAAAAGTGACCAACAAATTTTAAATCCCTATTAGAGACTATGGTTAAAGGTAAGCCATGTATCCGGACAATCTCCTTAAAGAACAAATCTTCTACATAAGAAGCATCATAAGTTGTTTTGCATGGCAAGAAATGTGCCATCTTACTAAACCTATCCACCACTACAAAAACACTATCATATCCTTTCTTTGTCCTAGGCAATCCTAAAACAAAATCCATACTTATGCTTTCCCATGGTCTTGAAGGTATGGGTAAAGTATGGTATAAACCTACATTGGTGGACTTTCCCTTTGCCTTTTGGCAAATCACACATGTTTCCACAAATCTCCTAACATTTGTCTATAGTTTGGGCCAAAAATAGTGTCTTTTTACCAAATCTAATGTCTTGTCAAGACCAAAATGTCCTGCCATTGCTCCATAGTGTTTTTCCTTAATGATATTTAGTCTCATAGAGCATTTGGGTATGCATAGTTGTGCACCCTTAAACAACAATCTATTTTGAATAAAAAATTCAGAATACTCAACATGAAATCATTCATCAAATGAATTACATACCTTGTAGGCCTCTCCAAAATCTTTATCATCTTCATACATGGTTTTCAAAGAGTCTATTCCAACACTCTCCAACTAAATTTGATTTGAAGTTAGGACTCTTCTACTCAAAGCATCTGCCACCTTATTCTTGACTCCTTTCTTGTGCTTAAGAATGAAAGTGAAAGCTTGTAGGGTCTCTACCCATTTCATGTGCCGGTGATTCAAATTTTCTTGACTGTTTATGAAGCTAAGGGCCTGATTGTTTGTGAAAACTATGAATTCTTTTGGTAGCAAGTAGTGTCTCCATTTTTTTAAGGATTGGACTAGAGCATACATCTCTAGGTCATAAGATGAGTATCTTCTCTTTACCTCATTCAACTTCTTAGTGAAGAAAGAAATAGGTCTTCCTTATTGATCGAGCACTGCTCCAATGGCCATATTACTAGAATCACATTCTACTTGAAAGATCTTGTTGAAGTCAGGTAGGGCAAGGATCGGTTGTTCTGCAACTTTTCTCTTCAATGTTTCAAAAGAGTTATCTGCTTCTTCTATCCAAGTAAACCTGCACGTTTGTCCTCCCTTTATTGTATCAAGCATAGGGGCACAAATATGACTAAATCCTCTTATAAACTTCCTATAGAAGGTAGCTAAGCCTTGAAAACTCCTAACATCCTTCATTGTCCTAGGTGTAGGGCAAGACAATATGACACTCACCTTTTCTTGATCCATTTTCAATTCACCATATGAGATCACAAATCCCAAGTAAATGATCTTTTCTTGCATAAAGAAACACTTTTCCAAGTTGATCATTAATTGTTCTTCATACAATCTCCTTAGGACCAAGTCTACATGCTTTAGATGTTCTCCTTTGGTTTGACTGAAAAACTAGAATGTCATCTAGGTAGACTATAACAAATTTCCCTATGAAATCCCTCAATACTTCATTCATTAACCTCATAAAGGTACTAGTTGCATTGGATAAGCCAAAGGGCATGAATTTCCACTCATATAATCTCTCATTTTTTTTAAAGGCAGTTTTCCATTCATCTCCTAGCCTAATCCTAATCTAATGATAGCCACTTTTAAAATCAATTTTTGTTAAATATCTAACACCCCCAAACAATCTAACAAATCCTCAATCCTAGGCACGGGAAACCTACACCTGATAGTAATCTTGTT
This sequence comes from Cryptomeria japonica, assembly GCF_030272615.1. Classification (NCBI taxonomy): domain Eukaryota; kingdom Viridiplantae; phylum Streptophyta; class Pinopsida; order Cupressales; family Cupressaceae; genus Cryptomeria; species Cryptomeria japonica. The sequence continues at coordinate 531,139,075 of NC_081414.1, forward strand.
GATAGCTCTTGAATTGGTGAAAAGCCTCCAAGTGCCTTCCTTTTTGGGTGCCAAGACTACAGGGATTGCACATGGGCTCAAACATTTTCCAATCAATCCAGATTCCAACAATTTTTCAACCTATTTTGCCATCTCAACATTTTGATCCAGTGTGAGCTTGTATGCTGCTTTATTAGGCAATGTGGATCCAGGTATAAGGTCTATACAATGGTTTATGTCCCTCATGGGAGGTGGTGACCTTGGCATTCCATCAGAGATGACACCTTTGTATTTGTCTAGTAGCTGCTGCACTACAGGGTCAATCAACCTCAATCTGTCCTCTTTCTTATCCTCAGATCTCTCCACCTTTGTTACTGTTGGAATAGGGATAAGGGTATAACAGACCATGCCTTCATTTTCCATGTTCTTCATGAATTGCTTCCCTCCTAATATCAACACCTTGGCTTCCTTTTGTTTGGTTTCCTCCTCACTCTCCATTAAAGGTAGAAACTCAATTACCTTACCATCCTTGGTAATGGAATATGTATTTCTAGCACCATCATGTTGTTCCTCCAAATAAAACTTCCATGGTCTCCCAAATATAAGATGGCAAGCATCCATCTTTGCAATGTCAAACATCAACTTATCTCTATAGGTTCCAATCTGAAATTCTACCCAAGCCTGTTCTTCCACAACAACTTGTTGTCCTTGTGTAAGCCACGAGACCTTGTAGGGGCAAGGGTGAGGTAGTCTCCTCAACTTCATTTTCTCCACCATCTCTAGAGACACAAAGTTCTCAGTTGAACCAGAATCTATTAGGATTTTGTAGGCCTTTCCACCTGCTTTGCAAGTGGTCTTGAATAGAGATTTCCTTTGTGGGGGTTCTCTATCAGACATCTTCATAGTGGTTACTGCTCTTCTGATCATCAAGGCTTCACCTCTTTCAAGGTATCCATAATTGTAAGGGGTATTGACACTTTGGTATGTGTTTTCACTTGCCACACTTTGGCAGTCATCCTCTAAAATCAATTTACTTCTTTCTCCTATGGAACTAGTAGGCTTCTCCGGGCATCTATTAGCCATGTGTCCTTCTTGATTGCAGTTATAACATCTGATTGGACCTCTACCTTGAGATCTCCCTCTAAATGGTGGTCTTCTTCCTCTGAAATTACCTCTCTGATTGTATCCTCCACTGTTATTGGAACTACTCTCTCCTTTAGTGCCTTCTTGACTAGTTTCACTTTGATTTCCAAAGCCATTTCCTTTGCTTCTGAAAAAATTTCTTCCACCCCTCTGCTATCTTCCTCTTCCTTAATTCTTCTTCTCTTGTCTCCTTTTGATCTTCTCTTCCACCTTGATAGCAAGTTGATGGCATCTACCAATGGTATCCGGGCTAAGAAGGTTCAATTCTTCTTGAATGTTGTACCTTAATCCATTCAAGTACCGGGCAAATTTCTCACTCTCTTCCTCTTTTGTTTTTGACTTCATGTATAGCCATTGGAACTCCTCTGTATATGAGTTCACATCCATCTCTTTTTTCTTGAGATTTTGTCTCCTCTTATGGAGTTGTATTTCATAGTCTTTGGGTAAATAGGCCTCTTTAATTAAGGAAACCATCCTCTTCCAAGAAACAAACTTGGGCTTATTGTCCTTCTATCTTTCCTCTTGGACAAAGTTCCACCAAGTTAGGGCTGCTCCCTTCAACTTGGACTTAGAAATCTTCACCTTCTGGTGTCTTGGAATGTCTTCACACTCAAAGAAACTAGACAGGGAGTCTATCCAATCCATCACAACATGTGGTTCCATCTTCCTAGTGAAAGTTGGCAAATCAATCTTCTGCTCCATGGTTCTCCTCTCCATGGATTTGAGGGCATTAAGGAAGTGCCTCTGGTAAGGAGGAATTGCCTCTTCCTCTAGCATAGGGATCTCATCCCCTTCATCACAACTACCAGTGCCTCCATCTTCCTTCCCATCTACTCTGCCTCTCAACCTCTCTAGCTCCCTTTGCATTGCCTTGCAAGAAGTGGCCTGCTCTCTTACAATCTTTGCCAATTCCATGTTGGTGATTGGTCCTCTAGGTACCTCTTCTTCTTGTCCCTATGACATCTCTTAATTTTCTATCTCCTTACCAAAGCTGTTACTAGCTCTGATACCACTTGATGCAGAGCCCTCCTTGTTACCTGCCAAACACCTCCAAAGGTATGACACTGACCCCCTAATACATGGATGGGATCCTATCAAGGCAAGGCTCTACAACTTTAGTACAATCTTCTCACCATCTCCAAGACTCTTACTGAATCAATCAAGGTTGTCTTGCTACAACACACTCCATGGTACCTCCAAGGGTTACAAATCATTTTCACACCATTTTTGGGTTATACAAAACTCCCCAAGTTCAAACAAAGCACTGGTGGCAAGACTTCATACTCATTCCTTAAGAAACTCACTCAATTAGGCCTAGTTGTTTGTAGCCCTATTTAGCGGGTAAAGGGACCTTAAGTTTAGATTTTCCTAAAAACCTTGGAAGAAATTACTGATTCAGACACCCTTTTGGAATTTATACAAGTCCCCAAAAGGAAGGGTCAAGGGCTGGAAAATAAAGGTCTTTGCCGGTAGGAATTTGACTGTCCTAGAATGGCTAATTAGGTCACTTTTGTGAAGCAACTATACTCAGATGAATGAACTGGTGGGTTACAATCCCATGGGAATTTTTGGAAACATAAATCAATAGGGATTCTAGGGTTACATGCCTGGAAGCATCACCATTTGCACACAAGGTGATTTTGTTTGTTCAAGGTCTAGGTAGCCACATAGAGATGTCTACCTAGGGTCACTTCAAACAATTCTCTCCCTTGATCCTCCTACAAAACACTCTTGGAAATATAAAATAAATTAACCATACTTTCCTTTCACCAAATCCTATGAGCCTCAGATTGGTAAAATGCAAGATATGGCCATGAATGAGGAAAAACCCAAGGTAAACCTTGGTTTTTCGGGTACCTACAACAAAACTTCAATATCAGAAGCAACACACACAATCAAGTCTCCAAATCAAAACTAAAACAAAGTCAAATGTCCTCTCAAATAAAATCACATCATTGGGAATGGATCCCAATCCGTACAAAACTGTACCACGGACCAAAAACTCCAGAATTGCAGGAAAACTCATAATTTTATTAGTTTGTTTACATCAAAGCTCTTCTCCGTACCATCACCCCTTTGGAAATTGGATCCTCGAGGTGTATAAACCATTACTCAACTTCTCTCAACTAAAAATAAAGAGGTTAGAGCCATTGGAGAAGTGTCAAATTACAAAATGCAAAAAGTTCATAAAAGTTGCTCATGACAACTTTTGACAACTTTTGTCAAAATGTCATCTTTCGCCTCCGAATGCCTTGGGTCAAAAACAACCCCTCCTAAAACATATTAAAACACTTAAAACCAACACATTGGATCCCCTATTGTCAAAAATTCCTAATTGGCTCATAGAAATGCCAAAATAGGAGTTTGGCTCACAAGATGGGGTTCATTATTACAAACATATAATGCATGATTGAAAACTTACATAAAACATCCTAAAGACATTATTAATGCCTTATCCTCCCTTATCAAAGTCTGACATGTCATCTTGAAGGGTTTGATGAGGTGCTTCTGCACCACTTGGGGTTCAAAGTTTCTCATGGCTGGTAATGTGATGATCTTATTCGCTAAGAGTTCTTGAAACGCTGATTCTAAGGTTTGTCCTAATGGCATGTAGATGTGTCAATATAAGAAATTATTGGTGTTTCCTTTCTAGTTTATGTTGTTCCCTTGGTTAATGTTGTTGCCTTGATGGTTTTTGTTGGTGTTTGATGTTGAAGTTCCTTGATTGGTATCTCACAGATAAGTGTTAGTGCCTTGATTAACACTTTTTTGATCATTATTGAATGGTGGGTTGCCTGATAAAGCTAACACTGGTTGTTTGCACTTCACATTGTTGGCATCAACTACCCCATCATTAACAATGTTTTTGTTCGTTGTCCAAATATGGATTTGTCTAAAGTGCTGTTATTGTTTTGATTGTGAAAGGTGTTAGTGCTTGACGAATTAACACATTCCTTAAAGAACTTCAATGTTCATTTCTTGATGCAATCTTCCTCTACTTGAGTTCTATTTTCTATCAATTTGGCAAAAGATGGTATGCATTGGAGTTTGAGTTGATAACTTATCTCACTATTTAGATTATCGATGAATATTTTCATATTTTCCTTCTCAGGCACATCTGGAGGATATCTTGAAACTATGTGTCTCCACTGTTGAAGAAACACCATGAATGTTTCATTGCTCTTTTGTTTTGTGTTGCACAAATCTAGCATGGTGATTGCGTGTTGAATGTTATAGGAGTATTGTGTTATGATTTGTTTTACCAACTCATCAAATGATTTGATAGGGGGTGTAAGTTTAGACAACCACTCTATTGTTTTCCCTCCCAAACTTCTTGGGAATAATCTCATTAAGTAAGTGTGATTGTGAGTAAACTCTAGGCTCATGGTACAAAATTCCGGAATGTGATCATGGGGATCACTTTTACCATCGTATTTGTCATACTTTGGTATATCTGAATTTGGGGGAAAAGGTACCATGTTCAATCTCCTATCAAAAGGATAAGGACAAATTTCATCCAAGGAGTATCGTACTGTAGTTCCTTGTTGCATGTCCTACATTTGCCTTTGCAATGTTTGGAGTTTTTGTGCAAGAGAAACCATGAGCACATTTTTCCTCCGAGGGAGAGCTTCCCCTCGTTCATTAAGATTGTCCCAATTGTGGGCCTGGTCTTGCTTGTCAGTGTTGTCTTGTCTGTGGGCACGATCTTGGTTGCGTATGCTTTATGGATCATGTGTCTCTTCTTCTCTTTGTTGTTCTTGATAGGCATAATTTCTTGACCTTGTTCTTGAAATTCTCTCATCTATATTCCTTAAGTTTTCTGTATCAAAATATTTAGGAATGTTGACTCCTTTGCTAGTTAACATGAGTAGATATTTTTCCTTGTCTGCTTCTATAAGTCTTTCCACGAGTTTTTGGAATTCTATGTTTTCTTGACATTCTTGGAGAAGTTATTCGGTGATCTCTGTTTCTCCCATATTGGTATACTCATCAAAAGGATTGGACAATCTACACCCATACTTGATTCTAGTTGTGATTCCTTCTGTTTATTTCTCTGAGATCGAGTGACAATGGGCATTGCTATATTTCTATTGTGATGAATTCTCCTTCTATTGGAGTTCTGGGTGGTGTTGGCGGCTTAGGTTGAGCTTCGTTATAAGTGATAATGAACTTTGGCAACAAAGTGGGGTTAATCCTTCCTCCAGGATTTAGGCGTTGGTTGAATGACACTTTCTAAATGTAAGCCCTACTTCTCAAAGGCTCCTTGTCAAACTTGTTTGTTTTTCCTTTGATATACAATTATATATGACACAAGAATGCACGATGTGATGCAAAGAGTTGATGATTGATATAGAGAAATTTATTCCTTTTAACAAGTGTCTTAGAACTAGGTTGTCTCTTCTTCAACTGTCTTTTGATAAAGACTTGTTCTTCTCAAAATATGAGGAGTGGTCATATATGAATGATCAAAGGTTGATGTTGATGTTGATGCGGATACTTCGTTTAAAAACTCAAGTTTACTTCATCAAGTAGAGGTTTAGTTTGATTCACCTCCATGACAAAGTGTGTCAAATGATATGGATAAAGTCTCCCGATATGGAAAATTGATTTGACAACTTAGGGACCAAACTAGGTATTTGTTTTGATAGGATCCACTAGATGGTGAAACTTTGATCACTGTTCTGATATTCCCTAATTTTGTTGGATGAAGTCTGATCTTAAGATAGTTAATGATTTGAAAAACTCATTCTAAGAGTGCCTTGTTGGATTTGGAAATTTTTTCACTGATGATCGGATTTGAAGTTTTGTTGCTGGATTTGCTAAAGGACCTAAAAGGGTATTTGAAACTATTGATAAAAATTTCCCAAAGTGACTGATTTGCTCTCTGTTTTTCCCTAATATTGATCAGGCGCTAAGATAGAGACCCAATGTGCTAAAGAATACTCTCGAAGTGCTACAAAATGTTCCCTATGGGCTATGCTGCCTTTCTCATGCGCTACTGCAGACTGTTTGATAATGACTTGGCTGGATAGGTTATGTGCTAATATGTCCTGATTATGCGCTAATGTTTGATATGAAAGTGCTATAATATATCTTGAATGCGCTAGGCTGATGTTTGCATGCGCTACAATGATGCTGATAAGTGCTACCTAAATTTTCACCAGTATGATATTGATTGTGTGCTAAGTTGAGTGATGAAAGTGTTATGTTTTGGTGCAAATGCACTATTGAATGCTCAAGATGCGCTAGAATGTTGTTCCTATGCGCTAACTGTCTTGATTTATTTGTTTGATGTTTTTGCTGTGTTGAAAAATAGCACTTGTGATTTTGATGGATGATTTTCTGAAAAATAACTTGAAAACATGAGACATAGAAGATATAACAATTTTGTCTATGCTAAACAAGTAGTGTATGTTCTTTTGAGGATGTTATCAAATTCCTGATGTTTTCAAAGGTTTGGATTATGAAAAAGACAGATCAAGCAGACTCTTTATTCAAAGGTCATCAACAATATCATAGCCCACTAGTCTCGATACTCCCTCAGCTCAAACAACCTTGTCACCCCCTAGGGGGTGCTTGTTTTTTTGCCTTTTTCCAGAAATTAACCCAAAGTGAATTGCCTCACAGTTGAGTAGTTATCTTGGGAGATATATGGTGAGTGATCTTGGGGGTGGATTCTTCCCCACCCTTGCACTATGATATTGCCAATGTTTGGTAATTGACTCAGCTCAAAGCTTCTAATTCTAAGGTTTTTAATTAGGCTTCTGTTCGGTCTTTAGTGATAAAATCTCTCGGGAGGCTTCCCAACCTTTAGAACAAAGGCTTTATGTATCTTAAAGATACCGGGGGAAGACTAATCATTGAGAAAAACTGTTCAAGGGGAATTTCGACAACCTCCACATTTGATTATAGTGGGTTGGAACACTTGGCGATAAAGCCATTTCCCACTTAGGTCGTTCCCCTCTCACCGACCATTAATGGTGCCCTAAGGGAAACTCGGGAGGACAGACCTTCTAAAGGATTTATTTGCTTGAAGTAAAAGAAAGCATAAGAGTGGTTTGGCTTTTTGGTCACCCAATTAAGGGGATAGCATATACCTTCCACTTTCAAGACAAGGCAATGATTTGATAAGATCTATTTGGAGATGTTGCTCCAACAAAACATGGTGTTCTTTTTAGTCTTTCATAGCAAAATGTGTGTTTCAAAAACTTTGGAAAATAAACTTGGTCAACAAAATAAAATCGTGTATTTGGTCAACAAAATGAAAATCGTGCAACCAATCGTTAATGAAGTTCTTTTTACTTTGTACCAAATGAAAGTGAGGTCCCTTTTAACTTTGCAAAACTAAAGTTTTGTTTGTAGTTCTTTTTAACCTTTTGCAAAAATAAAAGTGAGGTTTTATTTTAAGCGCTAAAAGAAATGATGAGGTTATTTTTAACTTTGCACCAAAAGAAAGTGAGATTCTTTTTAACTTTGCAAAATAAAGGTTTGTTTGTAGTTCTTTTTAACCTTTTGCAAAAATAAAGGCGAGGTCTTGTTTTAAGCACCAAAGAAGTGATGAGGTTCTTTTTAACCAATAGGAAATGAATTTTCTTAAACCAACCTGAAAAAGTTATGAATAAAAATAATCAAATGCCTAAATCTAACTCCTCCCATCTACAAGAAATGATTAGTAACCTGCAACAAATGAAAGTTAAAAAAATTAAGGCCTTAGGTGAGCTTATACAAACCTAATTCTCTAACTCTGTTACAAATTATCCCTTCTTTTTGCCAGAGTCACACGTCGAACTTCTACATAGATGCGCTACAGAAAGGTACAAAAGTGCTAAAGTATGACTCCTATGCGCTACGTTGATTTCGTAATGCGCTATGTTGATACTTTGATGCGTAAGAAATAAACAGAAAATGTTATGCGCTAAAAGTAAGATCCAAAGCGCTACAAGAAGGTTGCTACGCACTAAACAGTGCGATGAAGGCACTACTATTTTCCACCGATGCACTAAAGGATACTCCAGATGCACTAAAAGGGTATTCTAGTGTGCTTGTAATCCTTGTCCTGCATAAAAAAACAATGTTATTTATAGGGATAAGCCCCACAGTGGGAGACATAAATGTGTACCGGGAAATGTGGTGATGAAAATGAATAACTCAAATCCAGGATACCCACACACCAATGGGACTCTTGGTGCAAGTATACGAACTGATTCAATCAATGCAAATTTCCAAGGGGTGTCCCATTGTTCTTGATCTCACAAGATCCCTACAGTCAATGTTTTGCTCTTAGATCACTGAGTAAAGTGACTTAGGAGTGACAACTCCAAGAATGAGTGATGTTTAATTTATATGCATGAATGCATTCTAAGATGTATGATATTGAATCTATGATGATTAAGCTAGCATAAAGATGATGATATGATAAACGATTAGCATATTATCCTAGCAAATGATATACTATCCTAGCATGAATATTCTATGATATATTTAAATGCTTCTAAATGCTATTATGATGATTAACAAAGAGAGACTAAATGTTTAGTAATTTAGGCTATAATGTAGATGCATGAAAACTTGGAGATTATTAAAATGAGGAATGAGAGCTCTATTTATAGGAAAATAGGGCAATGGATGGTCAAGATTGGATAATCTTAACAAGGGCCAGGATTGAAAGTTAATCAATCCATGTGTACAATTCTCACCAATGAAATGGTGAAAATTGTCAACAAGAGGTTGCTTGAGAGGAGATGTAAGAAGCATTAAATGCTTGAGAAGACATGAAGGTTACCCTAGGAGGTAAGGGTTAAGGTTAGGTTAGGGTTATCCAATGGATAAAGCTTTTACCCAAGGGATAAATTCTTGTGCAAGGGTTAAAAGGATAACCGAGGTTAAAGCCATGAATGCTTGATGAGACCCTTGGGTTAGATGAGGGTTAAGTTAGAGAGAAAGTCTCTAATCTTGCAAGAAGGTTGAGTTAACCATTAATGGTTAGGAAGACTTTGAGGGTTAAATGTTGAGGACATAAAGCCTTTAATGCATTTAAAAGACTTTGGAGGCTTTGAGAAGTGACTTCTCTTTGCTTAGGAATGTGACAATAATTTGGAGATGAATTAGGCTAAATTGGAAGTGATTAGAAGAATCTAGAAGGGGTTTAGGAGGCAAGTGGGAGGTGTAGGAAAATGAAAGTGGATGGAGGAGGATTTTAATTAAAATAAAATTGCTTTATTTTAATAAAATAGATACAACTTTCATAAATACAATTGTGGCATTTAATAAATAAATTAGATTTATTTATTTGTAAGTGTATGCGGGAAAAGTGGTGCAATGAAACGAAATTATGACTAGTCCACATACCAATGGGACTCTTGGCGGAAGTTATGGAGCTATATGGAATAGCTCAACTTCCCAAGGGATGTTCCATTGTTATCTATCTCACAAGACCTCTTAAGCCAATGCCTTTGCTATCAGATCACTGAGCGAAGTGACTTAGGGATAACAATCATGAGAATGAGGGATGTTTTGAGCAATCTAACATGAATGTAATCCTAATATGCATGATATTAATAAAAGATGAACTAAAATAGCATGCATATGATGATAAAATGAAAGGATTAGTAAAAAGACTCTCCTATCATGCTATACTAGTCTATCATGATTATTATGACAACAATGCAAATGTCTATTAAAGATGTTACGAAGATTATTTCTATCAAAGAGAGGCTAAATGCTAGATAAAAATGATTTAGATTAGATGCTTAGTAAAATGTCTATAAGTTTGATGCTAAAGACTTGAATATGAGAATGATAGAAGAAGGGCTCTATTTATAGGAAAAATAGGGCAATGGATGGTCAAGATTGGATGATCCTATCAAGGGCCAGGATTGAAAGTTATCAATCCATATTTACAATTCTCACCAATGAAATGGTGACAATTGTCAACATAAGACTTCTTGAGAGGAGATATAAGAAGCATTAAATGCTTGAGAAGACCTCATGGTTACCTTAGGAGGTAAGGGTTAAGGTTGGGTTAATATTACCCATTGGATAAAGCTTTTAACCAAAGGATAAACTCTTGTGCAAGGGTTAGAGGAATAACCATGGTCAAAGAAATGAATTCTTGATGAGACCCTAAGGTTAGATGAGGGTTGAGTTGGGCAAAAAGTCTCCAACCATGTAAGAAGGTTGAGTTAACTATTAATGGTTATGCAAGAGACTTAAATGGTTAAGTTGTTGAGGATAAAAATCCTTTAATGGTTATTGAAGACTTTAAGGGTTTGAGAAGTGACTTCCCTTTGTTTAGGGATGTGACAATGTTTAGTAGATGGGTTAGGCTAATTTAGAAGGGATTAGAAGAATTTAGAAAGGGTTTAGAGAGGCAAGTGGGAGATGTAGGAGAATGCAAGTGGATGGAGGGTAATTTTATTTAAAATAAATTAATTTATTTCAACAAAATAGATGCAAGTGAAGGATTTAAATAAATTAGATTTATTTATTTGAAGTGAACAATTTAATTAAAAAGGAGAGAAAGGGGATCTAATTGAATAAAATGATTTATTCAATTAAATGGTATGAAAGGCCTAAGTGAATTTAATTAAATAAATTGAATAATTTATTTAATCAAATAGAGGAATGTGAATGATTTAATTAAATTAGATTTAATTAAATAGAGGAATGAGAATAAAATGAACATTAAATATTCATATAGGAAAGTGGTCATTTTTATACGTGTACATTTTGCCCCTCTTTGAAGTGACATGTGTGCACATGTTGATTCAAAGAAAATTGATGTGTCACCAAAATTTGATCGGTGTGTTGCCGTGTGTCGAGATGTCGATGTCATGCCCCAGATATGATAAATGGTATTGATAATGCCCCCTAGGGAGATGAATAATTTTTTTTTTGAAAATTTGGTTATTTGATAATTGTTGTAGATTTGATCACATTTTAAAATTTCATCTTTGTTTAATGCATGCCAATTGATTCATCTCCCAATAATGATGTTTTCTAGGGTTACAAGCGAGAGCACGAGCAAAATACATGCCCCACCTACTAACCCTAATTTCCTTTTACGCTATAAAAAGGTGAAAAGTGATTTTATTTGTATCATTTGTGCCTTTTTACTTTTGGTGAAAGTGACATTTGGAGAGTGACAAAATGTCGGTTCCCTATGCTTCACACCGATTTGAGCGCGTCCGTTGATACCAGAGGCCTACCACGTATGGTCCACCTGTAAGTCATCTAAATTTTGCCCCTTTTGCTTTTTGTTTTGTCGATTTGGGTCACATTTTTATTTTTTTGCTTGTGAAATTCACATTTTAGTGCATCCGACTTGTCGCTTGGCGCATACGAAACAACAGTTAGCGCATAGGGTTTTTTAGCTAGGGTAGCGTCTAGGAGGTTTTGGTTAGCGCATAGTAGGTTTTGGGTAGTGCATAGCATAGAATAATGCATAGGGTTAATAGGGTAGCACATGCGGGGAATAGGGTAGCGCATAGGATAGATTAGCGCATAGGGCCAATAGGGTGGCGCCTGCAGGGAATAGGATAGCGCATAGGGTAGACCTAGCGCATAGGGCTATCAGGGTAGCACATTCAGGGAATAGGATAGTGCATAGGGATTTTATAGCACATAGGGTAAAGATTGTAGCGCATAGCCAAGTTTAGCTAGCGCATGGGTGGCAGCTTAGTGCATAGGAAGGTTTTCTTAGCGCGTGAGCAGGAAAATAGCTAGAAAGGATGGGGAAGTTTGCGTTGTGGGGGAAAAATAGAGGAAGGAGATGGTTTAGGGATGAATAAGTTCTTGCCAAGTGTCTTGGGATTGATTTTTAGCCAATTGTGCCTGCTGTGATGATGTCCGAGTCTTTGATAGATTAGTGAAATTGTTTTTGATTTTTTGAAGTACCAAGCTGATTGATTTGAATAATGAGCCTAATTTTCATTTGATTTAGATCTTTGAATTTTGCCTTGTGATTGAATGTGATGTCCGATATGAGTTTCAATTTTTGATATCTGATATGGTTTCTGATATGAGTCTTGCGATATGGATTTTTGAGGTGTTGCATTATGGGTTTGGTTGCTCAATATGATTCTTGATTTGATTTTGATATGGGATTTGAAACTTGATTTGATATGTCATTGTTTCAAGTTGTTATGGAATTTTGATTTCGATATGGATGTGATTTTTGATATGATGCTCATGTTATGGATTGTGATATGGAACTTGATTTGATATGTCATTGTTTCAAGTTGATTTGGAATTTGATTTCGATATGGGATTTGAAAACTTGATTTGATATTTCATTGTTTCAAGTTGATATGGAATTTTGATTTTGATATGGATGTGATTTTCGATATGAAACTTGATTTGATTTGGAATTGTGTTAAGTTGATATGGAATTTGATTTCGATATGGATTTGATTTTCGATATGAAACTTGATTTGATATGCAAATGTTTGAAGTTGATATGGAATTTTGATTTTGATATACCGGATTTGATATGGGAACTGATATTTTGACATGATATGTTTGTGACAGGAATGACTTGGTGTTCTTCAGTCGTGAGAGTGATTTCCGAAGCCATGGTCTCTAATTCCACGATTGACACAGGTGGATAGAGATATCATTGAGAGATGTGGGTTGTCCTCTTTGTTGGACATGCCTCGGTATATCATTAATTGGGGTTTATTGACATCATTGGCAGAGAAATGGCACAGTGACACCATTACCTTTCACTTGGCTACGGGCAAGATTACAGTCACTCCAGAGGACTGTTATTGGATTCTACGGATCTCTGTAGTAGGGGCACTATTTCCTTATGAGTAGACCGAGGAGGATGAGACAAAGGCGCTTCGCCGGATTTTCCATGATGATCTGATTTGCAGGTATGAGATCCCTTGGTAGGAGTTCATAGATTTTGATTATGCCCCACTACCATCAGTACTGGCAGGTTTTGTAGGTGACGTCTTGTGTCCTGACCATAGGTCAAAGGGACTGGTAGTGGGATGGGGATTGGTTCAGGAGGATATGGTGACACAATGTTGCAGGTTTGCATGGGGGTCCTGTATATTGGCCCATTTGTACAAAGATTTGCACCAGGTGGTGTACTTAGGATACAATAGTTTATCAGTCAGTGTCACATTATTACAGGTGTGGGCTTGGGAGCACATTCTCATGGCGATGCCACTTGCAGACAGGGATAGGCCAGTTGGTCATGCTTATGCATATGGATACATAGGGATAGTTGTCCAACGTAAGCTGGGCAAGCTAGAGCATTGGATGAGGGTGCTGGATGACATTGATACGGTTATTTGGAGACCATATATGGAGTGTGAGGTGTGGGCCGAGGATGGGATAAAGATGCCCTATGTATATAATTCACGATACTTGATAAGGAGGACGCCTTTTATGATTGAGAGGTTCCTACATAGCCGAGTTCAATGACAGTATGGTCGACAATAGGGTATACCACATGGAGCATGCTTATATGCTCATCGGAGGCAGGATGTGCCAGAGTGGGGTCCGACAATTGATAGTGCTACGGTGGTGGAGGAGTATATGCATTTGGACAGACAGATATGGGACTATGCCTATGAGGTGGTAGATACGGGGAGGACAGAGGAGTTTGCAGTGCTCTTTGTGGCCCATGCCGTGGCACGGATATCAGATCCAGTAGAGATGATTCCCGCTTTTGATGATGATGAGGATGAGTAGCTTGAGAGGATAGGGAGACAAAGAGATGAGGGAGAGGAGCTGGAGGAGGGACATGGGGATGGTGGAGGATATTACGGGGGAGATGGGAGGGGAGGTGGTTGAGGGAGATGAGGAGATAGAGGAGGGGATGGAGGAGATAGAGGGAGGAGAGGATATAGAGGAGGGGATAGAGGAGATAGAGGGAGGAGAGGAGGTGGATTAATGAGGTGAGCAGTTGATGAGGGAGGAAGGGGATGTTTGGTGGCTGGAGTTGGTGGAGCTGGCCGGATGAGCAAGGTTATAGCAGCTGTGGGTGGGATGGATGAGTTTAGGTGGCCAACCCAGAGGAGGAGATCAGATGTGTTACCTCCATCGGTGCCTAGGACAGGGACAGGGATAGGGGGTACCACGACACATATACCCCTCCAGATTCAGATACCCACCCATCGAGAGGATGCACAGATTAGGTCCCTATAGTTGTCAATGCAGCAACTATAGGCACAAGTACTAACTCAACAACGTAAGATTACACAAATTACCATAGAGCAGGATACAATGATAGAGTGCTTAGGTCGAGCAAAGGCTCGAGCGGATTGCCTGGAGAGAGTGGTGGCCGGTGGTTTCGTGGGAGACACCTTGAGAGAGATGCAGTACATAACTAAGGAAGCTGAGTACTATAGGCATTTATACGAGGAGGTAGTTCCTAGAGATCACAGAGCTCCTAGCTATACTATGGTGAGATCCAATCGATCTAGGCAGACTCATTCGGGGATGGAGAGCAGAGGTGTGATCGGTCTGTCTCGTCATGATCCACCCAGAGACCCAGGTGCTGGGACATCTATTGTGAGACCATTAGCCTTAGGAGATAGTCATACCTGAGAGATTTTGTCTCCATTATATTTTGATCATTATGTTGTATTTTGATAGAGATGTCATCTTTTGTATACTTGACCATTTTTGAGATATATAGATGACACCGATTTTCTGATCCACATGTGATGTGTTTTTATGGATGATGATTTATGCATTGATGAATGCTTTTGATATTGATTGATATGATTTGCATGATTCATGATTCATGATGCAATGATATGATTTGTGAGATGTATCTTGAAAATGAGATGTATGATAATGATATGTTGTGAGATGTATCTTGAAAATGAGATGCATGATAATGATATGTTGTGAGATGTATCTTGAAAATGAGATGCATGATAATGATATGCTGTGAGATGTATCTTGAAAATGAGATGTATGATAATGATATGCTGTGAGATATATCTTGAAAATGAGATGTATGATAATGATATGCTGTGAGATGTATCTTGAAAATGAGATGTATGATGATGATATGTTGTGAGATGTATCTTGAAAATGAGATGATATGCAACTAATTGTAAAATGATATGCAACTAATTGTAAAATGATATGCAACTAATTTGATCATCCTCATTCTATTGTTTGTCATTCCCGAATAGTCACATGTTTTTGCTTTCTTTGTGTTTATCATCATTGAGTTGTTGATATGTTGAAAATTTATACAAGCATAATGGTATAATTGAACCATAATGACCTGAGAAAAATTTACATGGATTTTGATATTGCAAGATGGCACAAGTGTCGAGGTATAATTGAACCAAGACGACTTGAGTGTTGCTTGCGTATAAACATACAAGATTTAACTATTTGTATGCACAAAGTGGAATAATGTCTTCAATGATATGTGTTGAATCACCTCACGAGACAAGTCTTTGCAGAGTACAAATGATCACCTCACAGACAGAAAACTAAAAAATATTGGAGTCTCCAACCACTTTCTCTAGCTCGATGCATCGTTGAGAAAATTTAGGGGATCTAATAATTAAAAAGAGTTCAAGTGCAAAAATAGTCAAAAATTTATGCAAGATGTAAACAAATTATACTTCAGAAAATCATCCATCATTTGTTGTGAAGTTGTTTAATTGGATCAGTGTTTCATTTTCTTGGCTACTGGAGTTTTGCTTGACAAGATTTCTTGGCATGCTGTGATCCTTGTTTTGCTTGTTTTGTTGAAATTTTCGAAGTCAAAGGAATTCTACCCCTAGCTAGAGATACCGATCGATGTGGATATGTACAGTGATTACCAAGCCATGGTGGGATATGATGAACTGATATTCAAATAAGCAAGGACAATGACTATGCTAAGTATGTCCTGGATAATGTTGGTTTTTGATAAAGTGTTGGGCAATGGCCAGTGGTGTTTAACTTCAGATACAAAAGATATGAGAAAAGATAGATAGAGGAGATGTTGTCTCACAAGTAGTGCCTATTGCCAGGTTTTCACCATTTGTTTTTATTGCACCTTTTTGTTGTTTTTGATTTTTTTTTTTTTTTTGTATATATATATATATTTTTTTATTTTCACTTTTTCCATGCATTAGACTACTCAAGTATAGTATTTCTTCAGATGGATGTTGTTGGTTGGTTCATCGAGCACATCGCCTTCTGAAGTTGTTAGCTGATAGGTGCCTGATCCATAGGCTAAGATGATGATATAGGGACCCAACTAGTTAGGTTCAAAATTCCCCTTCTTTTCATGATCCTGTTGATTTTTGGGATTTTCTTTGAGTATGAGATCACCGACTTTAAAATTCTAAGGATCGACTTTATGGTTGTAGCTTTTGCACATGCATTGCTGGTATGCTTTGAGGCGATTCTAGGCATGTTGTCACTTTTCATCTAGAATTTCTAGCTCTTGTAGTTGATTTACTCGATACTCCTCATTCAGAATGAGGCCTTTCAAAGATACTCTGAGTGAGGGAATTTCTACCTCAAGAGGTAAAATTGCTTCCAATCCATACACCAATTAATATGGCATAGCTCCTATAGGTGTCTTGATGCTAGTCCTGTATGCCCAAAGTATTAGATTGAATTGCACATGCCAATCCTTTCCTACATCATTTACTGTCTTCTTGAGGATTTTCAATATTTTTTTATTTGATGCCTCTTCTTGACCATTCCCTTGCGGGTAGTAAGGTGTAGAGAAAGGATGTTGGATTTTGAATCGGTCACATAGTTCTCACACATCCTGGTTTTTGAAAGGACGCCCATTATCTATGATGATAGAATTGGGAATGTCGTATCTGGAGATCAGATAATTGAGAATAAAAGAGGCAATTTGTTTTCTAGTGACTGTGGTCATTGGGACTGCTTCAATCCATTTTGTAAAATACTCTATTGCAGTGATAATGAACTTGTATCCATTTGAAGATGAAGGGTGTATTTTACCTACTAAGTCCAGTCCCCACTGACAAAAAGGCCAAGATGTTGTAAATGGCTGCAATTCCTGTGTTGGTGCATGTATAAGATTGCCATGGGTTTGGCATTTAGGACATTTCTTTGCAAATTGATAAGAGTCCTTTTCCATTGTCGGCCAGTAATATCCCATTCTTAGAAGTTTTTTAGCAAGAGTAGGACCACTTGAATGTGTGCCATAGATACCTTTGTGAAGCTCTTGTAAAGCGGAGTTAGATTCATTACGATCAAGGCAATGAAGAAGAGTACCATCTAGACCTCGATGGTAAAGAGTATTAGCAGTTAGAGTATAATGGGTAGCTTGCCAGATAAAGTTGCATTTTTTATTTTGAGATAGGTCAATGGGTAGGGTATTGGTTTTAAGATACTCATATATTGTTCTGTATAAAGGAGAGTCTGAACCAGTTAAGGCATAGATAACATGGGATGCGGAACTATCATAGGCTAGGGAAAATAGTTGCTCTACCAGAAACTCAAAATGACTCTGTTGTTCTAGAATTTGTAGCAGTGGAGTGATAGTAGCCATTGCATCGACTGCTCTGAAGTCCAACCTTGGTATTTGCTCAAAGGTGATGTGTACAAAATACTATTTGAAGTCATCCACCATTCTTTTGTATGGTAGCAGCTTGTCATCTTTTGTCTGATAGTCATTGTTGATATGATTTATGACTAGTTGGGAATCTCCATAGACTTTTAGTTCCGTGATTCTCCATTCCATGACCATTTTGATTCCTGTGACTAGTGCCTGATACTCAGCAATGTTATTTGTGCATGGAAACACGAGTCTCTATGATCTTCGTATAGTGTTTTCTTTAGGAGTGACGAACAAGATGCTGACACCTGAGCCATGTCGAGTGTAGGAACCATCAAAGTATAGGGTCCATTGCTTGGTGGTAATAGTAAGGACATCCCTATCTGGAAATTTGATCTCCATTGGTTGTTTATCTGGTAGTGGTGCGTCATCTAATTGATCTGCAATTACTTGTCCCTTGATAGCTTGACACTCTGTGTAGTGGATATCAAATTCACTAAGAATCATGACCCATTTAGCCAATCTGCCTGTGAGAGCTACTTTACAGAGTAAATACTTGAGAGGATCAATTTTGGCTACTAGCTTGATTGTGTGAGCTAGCATGTAATGTCAGAACTTTTGAGAAGCGAAGACTACAGCTAAGCAAGTTTTCTCAATGAATGTGTAATTGAGCTCATATCCATTTAAGGTTCTTCTAATGTAATAGATAGCCCATTCCTTGCCTTATTGATCTTCTTGTGCTAATAGTGCCCCCAATGATATGTCCATTATTGATATGCAGAGAATAAGGGGCTTTCCTGCTATTGGTAGTACCAGAACTGGTGGGTTCATTAGATATTGCTTGATTTGATAGAATGATTCAACACATTTGGCTTCCCATCTGAATGGTACATTCTAATGTAGAAAATGATTGAATGGTAGAATTTTATCTTCTAGTTGGGTGATGAATCACCTAATTGACTAGAGCCATCCTTGTAGAGATCTGAGTTGGCTAATGTTCTTGGGAGGTAGCATTTCCATGATGGTCTGTACCTTCACTGGATATACTTCAATGCACTTTTCTAACACGATGTAGCCTAATAACTTGCCTGATGTTGTAGGTCCTGAGGACAACTGAGAGGGGGGGGGGGGTGAATCAGTTGTCTAATAAATTCAAACCAAAATCTTATTAACCAACTTAATGCTTAATACCAGTAAGACAGTTAAATGTGCCGGTAAACAGTGTTAACAGGAAATGCTGTACCGGTAAGAATTAATGCATGAAACATAAGCACAAAGTCAACCACAACACATGACACAAATATTTGTACGTGGAACCCCTGTAAGGGGAAAAACCATGGTGGGAAACCTTACCCACAATCAGATGATACTACTGCAGATAGTAAGTGTACAAAGAGGGGTCTGCACATGCAGAAAGGCCAACAACCTAGAGCTCACTACTCAAACACAAATGGGAGTCACACTGACTACAGTTGGATGGTTAAATCCAATGAGAATGTACTGCACAAAATAACATCTTCATATGCTGGATTCAGTACCGGTGTAATGCTGATATGCTTCTACAAAAACCTAACTTCACCTTCAAATGATGTCTTCATGTATATCTCTGCTTGATCTCACATATATCCTTCCTTAAATCTTTTTCGCATTCCACATTTGATCTTACAAATAAGATCTTACATTTATACCATACCCTAAGATCAATTTTAGTAGGTCGGCTCTACAAGATATTACAATAAAACATTTTACAAATAATACAATATCCGATGCAATAACCGATTGAACATGTCGGCTTAATGCTTTTATAACAATAATAAATCATCTCCATAGCGTGCCATGCTGATTTGGAAAAGATAAACTTGCCGGTGTAACCCTAGATGACTTGGACCTATTTGCCGGTAAAAGCAAATATGCAAATAAGAATATACCAATATATTACTTCAAGGAAAAGTGTTCACATGATGTCTTCAACATTACCAAGTGTCTTCCATGTCATTGCAGGTACCGGTGAACATTATATCCTACCGGTTAACCATATATCGGTGATTGTTTGAACAGTTTACTGATTGCCGGTGAATGTTGCTGGATCTCCAAAGTAGGTGTATTTAGCAGGTGTTGACATCAATGACAAAACCATACCAAAATACCAACAATCTCCCCCTTTGGCATCGATGGCAACACAAGATGGAAAAACCATCAAAGTGCCAAAATAGAAATGGTAAGTACAAAAACCAATTCTCCCCTTGGGAGTAATATGTGTTTATACAAAGATTTATTTACAATACCAATTTCTCCTCAAAAAGATAGTGCATTTTTCCATATATTTTTCCTTAATGTTTTTCCATATATCTCTCCCCCTTTGACATCAAATGCCAAAGTCACAAAAAGGTCAAGTTCATACAAAATACCAACCAATTCAATATACCAACTACTCCCCCTGAGAAGTAGCTTCCTCATCAAATATCAGAATAAAAGATTTGTCCATTTAATTCTGCCGGTTGATGACAATCATCAACTGTCTAAGTCTCTACCGGTGGAGGTAAGACTCTGAGCTGATCTCTGAGATACTCAAAAGTTTCCTTAGGCAAAGGTTTTGTAAAAATATCTGCAAGCTGTTCTTTAGTATTCACATAAACCAATTTTATTTCCTTTTCTTCAACTTTTTCCCTTAGAAAATTCAGTTTGATAGAAACATGTTTTGTTTTAGAATGTAATACTGGATTCTTAGATATATCAATTGCTGCAGTGTTATCACAATATATAGTAATAGGTTCCTTGCATTTTACCTTTATGTCTTTCAACATTTGCTTAAGCCAAAGTACCTATGTACAATTTGTTGCTGCTGCAACATATTCTGATTCTGCTGTTGATAAAGATGTACAACTCTGTTTCTTACTTAACCAAGAAACTAATCTCTTTCCAAGAAAGAATGCTCCTCCAGTGGTGCTCTTTCTATCATCCACATCTCCTGCCCAATTTGCATCTATGTATGCATATAGATCAAAATTTTCATCTTTAGGATACCATAATCCAAGATTTGTTGTGCCTTGTAAGTACCGAAAAATCCTTTTTACTGCTGATTCATGATTTTCCTTGGGATTACTCTGAAATCTAGAAACTATACATATTGCATTCATAATATCAGGTTTGGTTTGTGTCAAATACAGTAAACCTCCTATCATAGATTTGTATCTAGTTGGATTAACAGGTGTAGATTCATCCCTTTGAGATAATTTGTCATTTGTAGTCATAGGTGTGCTTACCGGTTTAGAGTTCTCCATCCCAAATTTCTTGAGTAGTTCTTTCAAGTAATTAGATTGACTCAAAAATATGCCTTTATCAGTCTGTAAAATCTGCAATCCTAAAAAGAATTTTATTTCTCCAATCATAGACATTTCAAATTCATGCTGCATTTTAAGAGAAAATTATTTGCATAATCCATCTTCTCCTCCAAAGATTATATCATCAACAAATACTTCCATAATCAAAATGTCATCATTAGTTACTTTGTAATATAAATTGCTATCTGCATTTCCTTTAGTAAAACCAATTTTTAAAAGATACTTATCCAATCTTGCATACCAGGCTCTTGGAGCTTGTTTTAGTCCATACAGAGCTTTTCTTAATCTGCAAACCACATCATTGTTATCTGTCAAAGAAAATCCATCAGGTTGTTCAATATATACTTCCTCTTCAAGCTCTCCATTCAAAAATGCACATTTAATATCCATTTGATAAACTTTGTAATCCTTGTGAGCTGCAAAGGCCAAGAATAATCTAACTGCCTCAATTCTGGCTACCAGTGCAAAGGTTTCATTGTAATCAACTCCTTCTTTCTGAGAATATCCCTTACACACTAGTCTTGCTTTATTCCTGACAACCTTACCATCTTCATTGAGTTTGTTTCTAAATATCCATTTGGTTCCAATTACATTTTTATTTTCAGGCCAGGGAACTAATGTCCAAGTATTATTTTTCTCAATTTGTCCTAATTCTTCTTCCATAGCTTTAATCCAAAATTTATCTTCACATGCCTCATTGATAGATAATGGTTCAATTTGAGAAATAAGACATACTTCTTCATTTGCCAATCTTCCTCTTGTCATGACTCCTTTAAATTTCTTCCAATTATCTGATCTTCAGAATGTTTCAGTCTTACATACCGGGGTGTCTTAGTCTGTTGTTGTTCTTCAATTACTATGGTATCCTCTGATGATACCGGAGTAACTGGATCATCATTCTGTATCGGTGGATTTACTGTTGGTTCATTTGTCATAATTTCTGTTACCGGTTTAGAGTCTATATACCTTGAAGTTCCTCTGAATTGTTCATCAATCTTTACATTTGTACTCTCAACAATTTTCTGTAATCTTTTATTAAAGTATCTATAAGATTTACTCTTAGATGAATAACCAAGAAATATTCCTTCATCACTTCTAGGATCAAACTTGCCAATATACTCATCTCTTCTAATATAACATTTACTTCCAAAAATTCTGAAATACTTAAGAGTAGGAGTATTACCAAACCATAGTTCATGAGGGGTCTTACTGGTTTCACCTTTGATGTGAACTTTGTTGAATGTATAGACAACAGTTCTTACTACCTCTCTCCAGTACACATGTGGTAGATTTGCTTCTGATAACATACTTCTTGCTGCATCCAAAATAGTTCTATTTTTCCTTTCAACAACTCCATTCTGTTGTGGTGTCCGAGGTGCTGATAACTGTCTTTTGATTCCATTTACTTCATAGAATGTATTAAAATATCTAGATGTGAATTCTCCTCCTTGATCTGATCTTAAACATTTAATTTTCTTACCAGTTTCATTTTCAACCATTGCTTTGAATAGTTTGAACTTCCCAAGTGCTTCTGATTTTTCCCTGAGAAAAGTAACCCAACACATTCTAGAATAATCATCAATAATTAGCATGAAATATCTATCACCTTGTAAGCTTTTAGTTCTAGCCGGACCACATAAATTAGTGTGAATTAAATCAAGAGCATTATTGGATTTTTCTAGAATACTTTTGAAACTAGTTCTAACTTGTTTTCCAAATTGACATTCCTTGCAAATTGTATTCTGAGGTTTCATAATTTTAGGTAGATCTCTAACTGCCTTAGAAGTACTGATTTTTACCATGCAATCAAAATTTACATGACATAGTCTTTTATGCCATAGCCAACTTTCATCTATATGTGCAATTAAGCATGCCTTTTCACTGTTATTCAAATGAAAGATATTACCTCTAGTTTAATTATCGGTTGCAATTTCCGAACCAGTTCTATTCATGATTTTGCATTTTCCATTTTTAAATTGTAACTGAAAACCTTTCTCAACTAATTGACCAACACTTAAAAGATTATGTTTTAATCCTTCAACATAGTAAACATTGTCAGTGTTATGTTTACCATCAAGAGATATTGAACCCTTACCTTTGATTGAATAGGCTTTGTCATCTGCGAATCTTACTAAACCTCCATTGTATTCTTCAAAGTTCAAGAATTTGCCTTTTTCTCCAGTCATGTGATGTGAGCATCCCGAGTCAATAATCCATTCATCCTTTGATTCAACTTTACCTGCTAGGGCTTGTTCTACTGGTTGAGCAATATGTAACGGTTGATCTTCTGTTATAGCAACAAAGACCCATCCATTGTCCTCTGGATCCTCATCAGAATCATCAGTCACACCTTCATCAACAATGTAACAAGATTTATCTTTGTTTTTCTTAAATCTGTATCTCTGATATTCAGGATTAGGTTTGTATGTCCTTCTAGCTTCTTCTCTTAGTCTAGCATGTCTATCAGGGCATCTTGAAGCCATATGACCAATCTTATTGCAGTTGAAACATTTAAAGGGTGCTTTACCTTCATACTTACTTCCAATTGGACCTTTTGGCGTTTTTCTTGCAAATAGTGCTTCAAGTTCTTCAAGCTCTTCATTCTCCTTCTTAGTTTCTTCAAGTTCTCTTCAATAAAAGGCTCTCCAGTCTGATTTGTCAAAAGATGGATCAGATGATGTTGATGCTTTGAAGGCCAAATCGGTTTTTATAGTAGCAACAAGACCAAATTCCTCAATTTCAAAAGATAAAAGTTTTCCAATCAATGTATCCCTAGTTACTGATGTATTAGGCATTGTTCTCAACTCATTAATAGTATTAACCTTCATTTTATATGCCGATGGCAAACCTCTTAAGATTTTTGAAACAATCTCATCTTCACTCAAGGTTCCTCCACAACATTTGATACCTAAAACAATTTCATTTACTCTTTCCATAAAAGCAGAAATTCTTTCATCTTCTTCCATTTTCAGATGTTCATACTTGACTCAGAAGCTTTCAAGTTTTGCAATTTTGACTGTGGAATCCCCTTCATTCAGTGTTTCCAAATGATCCCAAATAGATTTTGTAGTAGATCTATCTGATAATCCCATGATTTGTTGATCTGATAATGTGCTCAAAAGTGCTTCTCTTGCTTTGCAATCATTTTCTTCATCTTTAGCTAAAGTAATAGGAGCAGGCTGACTAGCTACAGCAGCAGTATAACCATTCTTAGTAACTTCCCAGATGTCTTTACCAATGCAATTCAGATGTGTCTCCATTCTAATTTTCAATATTCCATAGTTGGTTCCATCAAGTTTAGGACTGTCCTTTCTGAAATAATTAGTAGACATTGGATCTCCTCAAGTTGTTAAACTTCTGCAAAAAAAGGAGTACTAGGCTCTGATACCAATTGTAGGTCCCGGGGACAACTGAGAGGGGGGGGGGGTGAATCAGTTGTCTAATAAATTCAAACCAAAATCTTATTAACCAACTTAATGCTTAATACCGGTAAGACAGTTAAATGTGCCGGTAAACAGTGTTAACAGGAAATGCTATACCAGTAAGAATTAATGCATGAAACATAAGCACAAAGTCAACCACAACACATGACACAAATATTTGTACGTGGAAACCCTGTAAGGGGAAAAACCACGGTGGGAAACCTTACCCACAATCAGATGATACTACTGCAGATAGTAAGTGTACAAAGAGGGGTCTGCACATGCAAAAAGGCCAACAGCCTAGAGCTCATTGCTCAAACACAAATGGGAGTCACAATGACTATAGTTGGATGGTTAAATCCAATGAGAATGTACTGCACAAAATAACATCTTCATATGCTAGATTCAGTACCGGTGTAATGTTGATATGCTTCTACAAAAACCTAACTTCACCTTCAAATGATGTCTTTGTGTATATCTCTGCTTGATCTCACATATATCCTTCCTTAAATCTTTTTCGCATTCCACATTTGATCTTACAAATAAGATCTTACATTTATACCATACCCTAAGACCAATTTTAGTAGGTCGGCTCTACAAGATATTACAATAATTTTTTTTACAAATAATACAATATCTGATGCAATAACCGATTGAACATGTCGGCTTAATGCTTTTATAACAATAATAAATCATCTCCATAGCATGCCATGCTGATCTGGAAAAGATAAACCTATCGGTGTAACCCTAGATAACCTGGACCTATTTGCCGGTAAAAGCAAATATGCAAATAAGAATATACCAATGATATTACTTCAAGGAAAAGTGTCCATATGATGTCTTCGACATTACCAAGTGTCTTCCATGTCATTGCAGGTACCGGTGAACATTATATCCTACCGGTTAACCATATACCAGTGATTGTTTGAACAGTTTACTGATTGCCAGTGAATGTTGCTGGATCTCCAAAGTAGGTGTATTTAGTAGGTGTTGACATCAATGACAAAACCATACCAAAATACCAACAGATGTTATCCTGAAGACACTCTTCTTAGGGTTGAGCCTAACTTGGAATTTCTCTAATCTTTCAAAATTTTTCTCTAGTATGCCTAGATGTTCTACCCGGGTAAATGATTTAGCCAATAAATCATCCACATAGTCTTCCATGAAGGTATGCATCATATCATTAAAGATTGTTGTCATTGCTTGTTGATAAGTTGCCTCAACATTCTTTAAGCCAAAAGGCATGACATTCCAACAATACATTCCCCAAGGACAAGTGAACATTGTTGTATCTTGATCCTTTGGAGCTATCTTGATTTGATTATAGCCAGAAAAACCATCCATTAATGATAGCATTGGATGGCCTGTTGTGAGGTCTACAATTATGTCAATGCTGGGCAAAGGAAAGTCATCCTTTGGAAAGGCTTTGTTAACATCCCTAAAATCTGTGCATATCTCGATGCTTCTGTCTAGTTTTGAAAATGGTATGATGTTTGAGATCCATTCAGCATAGTCTATAGGTCAAATAAATCCGACATCTAATAGTTTCTTTAGCTCATCTTTGACCATGAGTGCTACATGCGTATTCATCTTTCTCAATTTTTTGCTTAACTGGCTTAGCTCCTAGAGCAATAGATAAGTGATGCATGATTAAGTGTGGATCAATCCTAGGCATATCTGCATATGACCAAGCAAAATTGATTTTCTTTTCTTTGAAGAATTTGATAAACTTTGGTTTTTCTTCATCTGTCAGAGATTCTGCTAGGTGTATATTTTTGGCTGCCTCTTTTGTACCAATGTTGATTGATTGAGTGGGCTCAATCAATATGGGTGATCGCTCCTGATAGTGTTCATGAAGAGTGTCAAGTCTCCCATTCTTAGGTGCCTTAAAAAGGTTTTCACCCTCAGATGCGTCCTTTATTTTTACTTTTTTGTGATCTAGTGCTGCCATTGACTGGTTTTCAGCAATAGATCCTTTGTTCCTTTCATTTTTACGACTGAGAGACTTGGTACTCCGCTGATTGTAGATGTCGTTACTTTGTTTGGTGGTAGAGTCCATTTATGAGTTGATAGTACATAGGTAATGGATAATGGAGTCATCATCTGGGAAAATAGGTATGTCATGGTTTTCAGGCTCATCCTAGTCTATGAGATCAGGAAAGACGAGCGGTAAAGAGTCATTGGGTGGATCGAGTTCGGCTGCGGTAAGTGTCATGATAGAGGTATCATTTAGGTTGGTTGGGGTATTGAATAAGTTAATGATATTGTCAAGGTCCTCGATGGTATCATATTCTATATAGACCTGCTCGTAATGTCGCCGATCATTTTCTTTGGCTTCATAGATATTTTGTGGACCAAATTCATGTAGTCTAGACTCTATTCCTTTTCCTCCTTGAGAAAGGGGTGTATGACTAGTATTTTCAGGAATATCTTCAGTAACATTTGAACAAATGCCCCATTCATAGTCATTTGAATCAGTCTCAGAAGTATTGTCCTAGAGTTTTTTATTGCTGTTGACAAGGGTGTTGTAAGGTGAAAAGAGATCCCTGATGATTGATACTAGTCTGATAGTTTTCTATGATTCTGTATCAGATCCTGCTTGTACTCTTTGCATTTTTTCAGGGGGTGATTCTACCTCATTTGGAATAGGTTCCTGAACATGATGTACTTCTACATTAGATGCTTCTTCTCTTTGAATGGCCAACTCCTCTTGTTGTTTCTTTTTTTCCTGGCGTTCGCATTCCTTTCATATTGTTTCTCCTGATTCATGTAGTGCCTCCTGCCATGAATCTTCCTTGTATTTCTTCTTTGCTTTCCATTGAGGTTTTTGATATTTATTTGGTTTCTTCTTTGGGGGTAGAGTGTGTCCATAGCCAAATCCTGTTTTGTCTCTAGAAAACTATGAAGGAGGATCCAATGGTTCTATGATGCCTTCTTGACACTTACAGATAGGTCCTTTGCCATTGTACCCCATTCGTTGCATGATCAGGTATCCTTTCCCATACTGGTGTGTTGGTATAGCTACTTCCATAGTAGCGGCTCTGACTTCTTCTTCATCCTTGTATAGCTAACTAAGGATTTCCTTCTCTTCTGATTCATGTGCTAGTGTGCTTATTTGGATAAATTTTCCATCAAACTTGGTGATGGGCTGTGTTTCCTGATGTGTTAATGCACAAGGGTGTCCATGAGATTTAGGCGATGCTGGTAAGTTGGTTAGACACATGGGTTCAAAAGAGTATTCTCCTATGCCTTGCTCTTTGATTTTCATCTTTTGTTTGAAATCTATAGATAAAGATTTGAGCTTTCCTTGCTGATGATCTGGCGCTAAGGAAGTTTGTTTTTCCCTTTTATGTGGAACCAAGCTATCTTGGGCTGCCCCCATAGCATTGCAATGTTGAAAAGGGTTATTATCTGCTGATATAGAAATCTCCTGCCCATTGTAAGGGAATTTAACACACTGGTGGTAAGTTGAGGGTACCACTGGCATTTCATGTATCCAAGGACGACCCAATAAAATATTATATGTGAGGTCTATGTCTAAGACTTGGTACATAGTGTCCCTTTGTATCAGTCCTACTTGAATTGACAATATCATGGTTCCCTTGGATGATATTTCTTCATCATCATATGCTTTGATAGTGATCTTGTTACGTGGATGAATAGACTACTCAGGGAAGCCTAATGCATGGATGAGTTTCAAGGTACAGATATTGAGTCCAGCTCCTCCATCTATTAATACTCTTTTAACTCGATGTTTGTAGACCAAGAATTCAATGTGAAGGGGAGTATTGTGTGGATGGCTCAATGAGATATTATCATGCTCAGAAAAGGTGAGATTATGAGGCCCTGTCATGTGAGCTAAAATGGCTTGAAATTTATCAATATCCAGATCTTGAGGCACATTTGTTTCCAATAGTGCTTGTTCCAAGATGTCTTTATGTTTTTGTGAAAGTTTTAATAACTCAAGTATGGATATTTGAGCAGGAGTTTTGTGCACTTGACTTACCAAATCATATTGAGTCTTGGGGATAGTGGTTACTGCTGATTTATGCCCCCTCAAAACATATTTTTGAGCTCTGGTGGTTACATTGATCGATTCATGTTCACGTTTGTCCTTGATTTTAATGATATTTAAGTGATTGTCATCTGTTGATGTATGATTGATGGTGTTATTATATATGATGAATACTAAGAGGGGGGGGGGGTGAATTGGTATGCCTGAGAATTTAACCAAACTCTTAAACAATTTTCCAGCAGACCGGTGTAGTAGTTTAAACAACAAGTGGATTAAAACATAAATAATCCAAATAGAAAATAAAGCATTCACCCATAGAAGCACAATCACCATAACACAAGATATTTTGACGTGGAAACCCAAATGGGAAAAACCATGGTGAGTAAAAATCACAAGTCAACTATCTGCAGAATAGTAACTAGACCGGTTAAGGCCTTACAATGTTCTTCACCAAAATAGATCCTATTAGGAATCCAGATCTCTATTAGGAGATAAGTCCTGTTAAAGACTCTTGTTAAAGGATTTCAGATCCATGACTGTGAACCACCTTGTTAGAGGATTTACAATAGGCTTGGCTGGCCCTACCCGGTTAAGGGTTTCAGACTTGTCAAAGATATTAGTAATCCACAAGTGAATGATCTAGATAGTAGCACAAAATGCTTGATTAGATCCTTGACAACTCCTTGTTAATGCATTCAAGCATTACTTCAGTCTTCTATGCTTTGCACTCTTAATCTCAGTCACGAGATACCTTTCCTCTCAAAGACTGACACATATCAACTTTTGTTATATATGTAAAACCCTAGACATGATGTCCTTATATAGGAACTTGATTTCATGTCCGTCCAATATGATTATACTACAATTTCCTAGGTATAGTGCATCTAGACACATTTGGTAACACGACATAAAAACACTGCTAAAGTGTCGGTGGATGATAACTCTTCACACATTACATGTATACCGGTTAATTACATATACCAATCACCGGTTAACAAGTGAAGACTAGAAAATTGGATCATAGTCGATCTGATCAAAAGATTAACTGCCTCTTGGGGTCTTCGTTCTTCTTAAGGTCTTCATACCACTTGACCGATAAACTTCTTCTTCAAAACACCAATAGTCTTCAACAAATAAAGACTATACATACAATACCAGTTAGAACAGCTACCAGTTGAGAATAATTCATTCATCAAATAAGTGTGTGTCCATCAATGATAATCACAACTAAACATCATCAAAATACCAACAATCTCCCCCTTTGGCATTGATGGTAACACTTAGGAAAATTTTTGACATCCAAGTGCTAACAAACAAAACAAAAAAAATGTCATGAGCAAAATTACTCCCCCTAAGAATATACACTACTCCCTTTGCAAAGATTACAAGTATGTGCAAAAATAATCATCAAAATTTGAAGATAGCTACACTACTCCCCCTTTGCCAACAATGACAAAGCAAATACAAAAGTTTGCTAGTTTGCATAACGTAAAAACAGAGTATATGTGTTTATGACAACAAAGAATGAAATTTCTCAAAAAGAGATTTAAAAATTTTGCAGAAAAATCTTCATGTCTGAAGACCATGACTCAAGAAGTGAGGCAACAACTTCACTCTCAGTCTTCATTTGGAAGGCTAATTCTTCCATCGCATCTATGGTGCTCAACTCCTGGGTCATAGTGATAGCTTCTAAGTTCAGAAAGCATTGCTGAAGAACCTGGAATTTTGGCAATAGAAGCAATTGAAGCTCCTGCAAATCTCGAGTCTGATTGCAGATCTCTGAGTCAAGCTTGGCAATTTGATGTAGATACTAATGAACAGAGTGTCCATAGGCTGTGAACAGATCATAGGTCAGTTTGAAGTTGCTGATGTACTTCTACAACTCTATTTGTAATAGTGTCTTCTATTTCAGAGCATCTTCATAGAACAGGTGAGGTTGACAGATTTTACTCAAGAGTAGATGACCTTCACTCATAGATGAACTTATACCATCTTTTTGTTTAAGCAATTTTTCCTGGTTATCATTCATGTGCTGTACTAAGGCAACTATGAGTTCCTTTTCATGGCTTTTCTTTGCAGTGGCCTAGGCAACATCTTCCAAACATTGTACCTGGTCATTGACTACTATGCAAAGTAGTTTGAGCTTATCTAGTGAGGAGTCGGTACTAGGGAGATTAGTACCAGGAATTAGATTGGAGAGGGTGTCAATGACAAACTGAATGACATCCTACTCTTTCTTTTTCCTTAATTATTCCAATCTCTCCTGCGCTAAATGAATGCTTCGTAGTAGCTTAGTTTCATCAGCTGATTGGGTCAAATAGGCAAGAGTCAAATCAGTGGAACTGGTGGAATCAACCTATTTGGCTTGATCTCCATTTTCCTTAGGAATCTCTTCTCCTTCTTTGGCCTGGACCTCTGCTTGTCTTCTCTTCTTCTCTTTCTTGAGCTACCTTAGAAGCCTTCTCCTCTTGTTTCTTCCTCTCTTCTTCTCTTTGTTTCTGCTCTTCCTTCTTCTTCTCTATTTCTTCTTTTCCTCTTCTTCCTTTTATTTCTCTAATCTTTCTTTTTCAGCTTGCTCCTTATCTGGAGTGGTATCTTCTATTTCTAGTGCATCAACATCAATGGGGTCATTTTGTTCTGCTATTCTTTCACCCATACTATCAAAGACTACATCAGGTTTGGCTGTGGATAGATCAGGGTCTTGTTCAGCCAACCGATTAGCTTTGTGTACTTTTTGCATGTTGACAATAGTTTTCACCTTCAAATGGGTATCTTTTTCCACTTCAGAAAATTTGCCTTCAAGTAGTTGAAGTCTTCTTCTTCGCATGAAGAAAATGCCTTTCTTCTTATCAATGAGTTCAAACAATTCTGAATTAGAGACATCTGGAAAATATTGAGCAAAAAATTTCTCCCTGATGTCTTGCTCTTTTTCAATAGCAATGCACCATTTGTTGTCCAAACAATCATACAAGGATTTAGATGTAATAGATTTAATCTCAAAAGGTGACCGATCATTTATACATAGATATTTAATAAGTTCTTATTCAACATCCTCCTTTTCATTATCATTGAAATCATCAAGGAATTTTCTTCTAATATTCTTTATGGTCCTTTGACAATGTGTCATAGGGTTGTAAGAAGAAATATCTAATTTTACCGATGCAGAGATTGTTGGTACATTACTAGTTGACTTCATTTTCTTGGTAGATTGCCTTGTCTTCTTTACTTCTACCTCCAATTCAAAGTCTTTTGGATCTGGTTAGTTGTTCTTGGTTTTCCTCGTTCATTTGAACACCTTTGCCAGAATAGCCTCCAGTTTCTTTTTAGCAAGTGACCTTTTGGTCACTTTGGGTTTAGCAGCAGATGTAACTGGTGCTGATGCTGATGGTACTGCTTTACCTTTTATCTCCTTTGGTTCCTCAGAAGATTTGATCCTCTCTAAATAAGTACCAATCCTCTTCTTTTTGGGTTCCAATGGTGAGGCTAGAAGGGTTGAGGCATATCTTGTCAATATATCATTTACCACCTCATAACCCATAGGCCCAACTACATCTTTTCTAGGTTCAACTGCTTCCATTATGCATTCATCTGTTTTGATGGTGAAACAAATGTCATCTTCATATTTCTTAACTAAATCACTAGATATTCTCATTCTCTGGTTCATTTTTAGTTTGAATTCATCAAAATACATGTTCAAAGTCTTCGAATATGCAGTTCCTACTATTTGCAGACTCTCCTTTATTTGTTTGGAAACCGGCGAATCGGTTGACCATCGAACATCACCAACTCTAGGAAAGTAACTTTGAAAGTAGAAAAATAAACCAATAAGTAGTTGACCAAACCTGAACCTCTGAGTTTTATTTGATTTGATTGACTTCAGGTTATCTATGAGTTATTTCTGCATACAGGTACATAGGTCACATTCTGCATTTTCTTTTATCATTCTGTAAGCGACATGCACCACAGCTGAAGGAACAGAATTTATTCTGCTAGCATAGAATATTCTGTAGCCAATTACCACACATGCATATTTTACCAAGTCATCTTTAATGGCATTGACAGTCATTTCTCATTGGTCACTAACAGAACTGGTGAGCTCTGTTACTTTGGTTTTGGGGTTTTTTCAAAGAACAGGCACTTCCCCAATATTGCAGAATCCGGTCACTGCATGAATTGCCTCTGGTGTAATATCATGAGTTTGTTCAAGGTACATTTTGTCACCGTGAACCCTACTGAGGATGATCCTGATGTGTTCCTCAGTAAATTCTTCAACAAAGTATACTGCATTGTGCAATTTCTTCTTTTCTATTATGCTATATTCAGGTTTAATCTTTTTATCCTCTCCATAGAACAAAATCAACTGGGAGTGAATTACTAGGGACCCTAGGTCTTCTAGTTTGCAATCAATGTATCCTGAAACATTGCCTTGGATAATGACTCTGACGGGGATTTGGGATAGGGCATTATATCTAACCTTAAGAAGTTCAGGTGTGTCCTCAGGTTCAATAGAACTAGAGGGGACATTAGATGTAGATGCCATATGAAATGGATTCCAAATGATAAGAATGTTTCAGTGAGAAATACCTTATTCTCCAAGCTTAGGGTTTGCCGATGACGAGCAAAACACACTTCTCTGAATGCTTGATTACCACTTTGACTTTCACACTGATAGTATGAAGTGGTTGCAAGATTTTGTGCAAGATTCCTTTCTGAATTCTTTTTGAATGCGAGATGAATAGCTTTGATTGTGCTTCTCAGCTTAAAAAAAGTTTCTCGACAGCTAGGTAAGTAGAAATGATGACAAAAGTCACTTTTAAACATGCTCCCACCTACCATAATAAATGCATCACTATTAGGGTTCAAACTCTCACTTTTTACCGCTTTGATTCTTCTGTTAGTTGACAGGTAACAACTATTGATAAAAGTGTTTTACCGATATACTCTGGGGGTTTCTAAATATTTATACCGATATGCTCCCCCAAAGCTTTTTGAAACTCAGTTTACTGATTCAGGGATTTCCACACTTGGTGCAAAAACTGGTTCATCACGTGGCTTCACTTCAGATTTCTTTTTCCAAGTTTTGTCCATATCTGCTTGAATGGTTTCAACATCAATCTTCCCTTCAGTGTTGATCGGTATGTCTCTCAATGGATTCTTTCTCAATCTACATGCTTTGGTGGTGTGTCCTGGTTTGTTGCAGTGATAGCATATGATTCCAGGTTTTCTCCATGTTTCGGTGTTCATATTTCCATTCTTCCTTCTGCATGTTATAGTAGTGTGACTGCTACCACGACAGATTAGATAGCTTGCTCTCCAACTGGTTGCTGCTTCACAACAATTTGACCGATGATCATGGATTTTGTACTAGTTTGGGTTCCGGTTCATAGGAGTTTTAGGGACAACTCCATTGGATCTTGGTGGATAATTCCCAGAGTTGTTCATAACCAATCTGCACTCAAAATCTCTATGCCCAAACTTGTTGGATGTATAACAGTGACCATTAAATTTACTAGGTCTAGCCACATTGTTTTGAAAATAAGGAAAATTATTGTAAGGTTTGCTCCTACATACATTGGCAGTATGTCCTTCCTTAAGATAGTTAAAGCAAATAGGTTTAAAATTTTGCTTACCTTTACTTCTGCTCTTGTCCTTAGGGGTTGATTACTTCTTCGGTGCATCATTATTGGTTCTAGAGGTCTCACCTTCCTTGTATCTAGAGAAACCAAGTCCAATGGTATCCTTTGATGGCTAAACCGATTCTAGTTTTTGTTCTAACTTGACACCACTCCGGTTGAACTTAGCAAGTATTTATTTTGTCTCAACAAGTTCCTTGAAAAGAGTATCATTGGTTTTCATCAAGGTTTCATTTTGAGAGATAGCTTCATCCAGTTCAACTTTCATTTCTTCTTTCTCTTCTTTACCCTCCTGTAGATAAGTGGTAATGGTACCGATTTCTTGCTTTAATTTAAAGATCTCATGCTCCTTGTCTTTTACCAAATCTTCATCTTTTCTCCTGTTTTCTATTTCCTGACTCATCCTGATAGTCAGTCCTTCTAACTCCCTCCTTAAGTTAGTTTTGGATTCATTTAATTTCTCCACTTCTCCAACCAGGGCATCCATGTCTTCTTCATTAGAAGGGTTGTTTTCAGTAAGTTCCATCAATTGCTCAGCAAGCTCTCTTCTCTTGGCTAAAGAGGCTTTAAACTTTATCTTGAGTTCATCATAGGCTCTTTCAGATTCATCCAAATAGTGAGTGAGTTCCCTCATGCTATATTCCCCCATATCTCCTTCCAAGTGGTTAGACTTATAGAAAGGCTAACTCTGATACCAATTGATGAATACTAAGAGGGGGGGTGAATTAGTATGCTTGAGAATTTAACCAAACTCTTAAACAATTTTCCAGCAGACTAGTGTAGTAGTTTAAAAAACAAACCGATTAAAACATAAATAATCCAAATAGCAAATAAAGCATTCACCCACAAAAGAACAATTACCATAGCACAAGATATTTTGACGTGGAAACCCAAATGGGAAAAACCAAGGTGAGTAAAATTCACAAGTAAACTATCTACAGAATAGTAACCAGAATGATTAAGGTCAGACTGGTTAAGGCCTTACAATGTTCTTCACCAGAATAGATCCTGTTAGGAATCTAGATCTCTGTTAGGAGATAAGTCCTATTAAAGACTACCCTATTAAAGGATTTCAGATCCATGACTGTGAACCACCTTGTTAGAGGATTTACAATAGGCTTGGCTGGGCCTACTCGGTTAAGGGTTTCAGACTTGTCGAAGATATTAGTAATCAACAAGTGAATGATCTAGATAGTAGCACAAAATGCTTGATTAGATCCTTGACAACTCCTTGTTAATGAATTCAAGCATTACTTCAGTCCTCTATGCTTTGCACTCTCAATCTCAATCATGAGATACCTTTCCTCTCAAAGACTCACACATATCAACTTCTATTTTATATGTAAAACCCTAGACATGATGTCCTTATATAGGAACTTGATTTCTTGTTGGTCCAATAGGATTAGACTACAATCTCCTAGGTACAGTGCATTTAGACACATTTGGTAACGCGACACAAAAACAATGCTAAAGTGTCGGTGGATGATAACTCATCACACATTACATGTATACCGGTTAATTACATATACCAATCACTGGTTAACAAGTGAAGACTGGAAAACTGGATCATAGTTGATCTGATCAAAAGATTAACTACCGCTCAGGGTCTTCATTCCACTTGAGGTTTTCATACCATTTGATCGATAAGCTTCTTCTTCAAAACACCGATAGTCTTCAACAAATAAAGACTATACATACAATATCGGTTAGAATAGCTACCGGTTGAGAATAATTCATTCATCACATAAGTGTGTGTCCATCAATGACAATCACAACTTAACATCATCAAAATACCAACAATATATGTGATTGATACAAGCTCCTCGTGTATCATTTGATGATGAAGCTCCATCCTTGTTGTAATTTGGAAGAGGATTTTTTAAGGTGCCATGATCACCATTTGTCTTGAGACCATCGACCGTTAAATCACCTCTATCAATCATGTCTTGAACAATGTTTTTAAGCCTCATGAAATCATTTGTTTAATGTCCTTTGTTTCAATGAAACTCATAGAAGTGTGAGTCATTCAATCAAGGTGGTTTGACCTGGGGTTCAAAGTTGTTTATAGCTAGTAATGAGATAATATTGTTTGCCAGGAGTTCTCGGAATGCTAATTATAATGATTGCCCCAATGGCGTGTAAATGCATTTATTTGGAAAGTTGTTGGTGTTACCCCTTGAATTTGGATTAGGTCCTCGATTTGTGTTGTTGTTTTGGGCATTGTTGGTGTTGTTTGTATTTGAAGATTCTGGATTGGTATTCGGTGCATAAGTGTTAGTGCCTTGGTTAGCACCCTTTTGATTCTTGTTAGCCTGAGGATTACTTGATAATGCCAATACTGGTTATTTGGATTTCACATCATTAGCCTCATTTCCTCCTTCATTTCCAGTTTTTTGTTTCTGGTCCAAAATCTGGATTTATCTAAGTTGTTGTTGTTGTTCTGGTTGTTGAAATGAGAGTTGGATGAATTCGTTCCTTCTTTGAAGAATTTCAATGTTCCTTTCTTAATACATGCCTCCTCTACTTGAATTCCATTTTCGATCAACTTGGCAAAAGATGGTATGCATTGGAGTTTGAGTAGGTAACTCATCTCACTATTCAAATTGTCGATGAAAATTTCCATCTTTTCCTTTTCGGGCACATCCCGAGGATATCTCAAAACCATCCATCTCCAACGTTGAAGAAACACCATGAATGTTTCATTGTTTTTCTATTTGGTATTGCAAACATCTAGCACGGTGATTACATGTTGAATATTGTAGGAGGATTGAGTGATAAATTTGTTGACTAACTCATCAAAGGATCTGACAGGAGATGTGAGTTTGGATAACCACTCCATTGTTTGCCCTCCCAAGCTTCTTGGGAATAGCCTCATCAAATAGGTGTCATCATGGGAAAATTCAAGGCTCATGGTACAAAACTCTTGAACATGATGACGAGGATCTCTCCTACCATCATATTTGTCAAATTTGGGAATATCTAAATTCAGGGGAAAAGGTATCATGTTTAACCTTCTGTCAAAAGGGTAAGGACAAATTTCATTTAAGGAATACCGTATTGTTGTCCCTTATTGCATATCCTACATTTGTATTTGCAACATTTGTATTTGTTGTGTGAGAGCAACCAAGGGTGCATTTGTTTTCCAAGGGAAGAGTTCTTCCCTCTCGTTATCCCTAGTTTGGGTATGCGTGTGTTCTGGTATGTTTTGTTCAAGGTCACATGCTTCCTCTTCTCTTTGTTGAAGTATAATTTCGAGACCTTGTTTTAAAGATGTCAGTATTGAAGTCTTCAGGGAGCCTAACTCCTTTGCTTGTTAGCATGAGCAAGTATTTTTCTTTGTCGGCCTCTATGAGTTTTTCCACAAGTTTTTGAAATGAAGCACTTTCTTGACATTCTTGGAGGAGCTCCTAAGAAATCTTTGTGTCTTCTAGATTTGGATATTCAAAAGGATTGGATAATCTTCGACCTGTACTGGATTCTGGTTGTGGTTTGCTTTGCTTGTTTTGTTGAGAGCGAGTGACAACAAGCATCTTGTAGAAACTTCCTATGACAAAGGGGATGAATTCCTCTTTTGTGTTTTGTTCAGGAGTTGGTGGTTCAAATTGAGGTATGTTGTAAGTGATGCAAACTTCCACAAAGAAAGTAGGATTGATCTTTCCTCCACGATTTAAGCGTTGGCTGAATGCTGATTTTTGGCAAAATGCTCTACTTCTCAATGGCTCTTTGTCAAATTCGTTTGACTTGTCTTGAAGATATAAGTGCATATGACAAAGAAATGTGCAATGAGATTTGAAGAGTTGGTGATTTATGTAGAGAAATCTATTCCTTTTAGCAAGTTTCTAGGAACTAGGTTGTTGTTTCCTTAACTTAGTGTTATGATGAAGACTTTTTCTTCTCAAAATATGAGGAGTGGTCATACATAGGTGATCAATGGTTTCCTTTGATTTGATTGGATTATGATACTTTGTTTAAAAACTTAAGCCTAATTTTATCAAATGAAGGTTTAGATGCCCCCTCACGACAAAGTGTGTCAAATGATATGGAATAAAAGTCTTCCCGATATGGAAACTCGATTTGACAACTTAGGTTTAAACTAGGTATGTTTTGATGATGAAATCCGTTTAATTGGCAGACCTTTTGATCAGTGTGATGATGTTACTTGATTTTGATAGGAGAAAGTGTTATCCTTAGCTTTTTTTGGACTTTTGACAACTTTTGTTCTAAGAATGACTTGTTGGATTTTTTGGAATAGTTCTAATGTTCTGATTCGAGTTTTGCCTGTTGAAGTCAACTCAGGATCCAAAAGGGTGTTTAAAACTGTTGTTTAAAATTTTCAAAAAAGTTTATTTTTGCTCTCTATTTTCACAGTTTTCTCTATGCACTAAGACATAAACTGGATGCACTAACGTTTGACTTAGATGCGCTGTTTGAAACAACCAATGCGCTAAGCTGCCCTTGTGATGTGCTAAAACAATGTTTTGAATTTTGCTATTTCAATAATGGTTATGCACTAATCTGGTTTGAGTGTGCACTGATGTTTACACCTAAAGCGCTACTATTTGCCTCCAATGCACTATGATGATGCTTTAATGCACTAATATGTCCCTAAGAAGCGCTACTATTTAGTTGTCAAATGTTTTGATGATTTATGCGTCGTTTCTCATAATGGATGCGCTAAGTTTAATCTTGGATGCACTAAGTTTTGCTTAAGAAGCGCTATGACGTTGCTCCTACATGCTAAACTGCCTTGTTTTGCTTGGTTTGCGGGTTTTCCTGGAAGTTTTACACTTTTTTAACTTTGATAGATGATTTTCTGAAGTATAAAATGCAAACACAACATGAAAAAGACAACCATTTTGCCTATTCTAAACAAAGAGTGTATGTTCTGTGAGGATGTGTTTAAATCCCCAATATTTTAATAGTTTTGGATACAAATAATACAATTCAATCAGACTCTTTATTCAAGGGTCATCAACAATATCATATCTCACTAGTCTCGATACTCTGTCAGCTCAAACAACCGTGTCACCCCTAGGGGGTGCCTGTTTTTTTGCCTTTTGCCAGAAATTAACCCAAAGTGAATTGCTTCACAATTGAGTAGCTATCTTGGGAGATATATGGTGAGTAATCTTGGGGGCAGATTCTTCCCCACCCTTGCACTATGATATTGAAGATGTCTGGATACTGACTCAGCTCAAGGTTTCTATTTCTAAGGTTCGTAATCAAGCTTCCTATTTAGTTGTCAGTGATAAACTCCCTTGGGAGGCTT
Source organism: Cryptomeria japonica (assembly GCF_030272615.1). Classification (NCBI taxonomy): domain Eukaryota; kingdom Viridiplantae; phylum Streptophyta; class Pinopsida; order Cupressales; family Cupressaceae; genus Cryptomeria; species Cryptomeria japonica. Next base: position 531,178,390 of record NC_081414.1, read on the forward strand.
CCCAACCTTTAGAACAAAGGCTTTACATATCGTAAAGATACTGGGGGAGGGCTAATTGCTATGTGAAACCGTTGAAAGGGACTTTTGTCACCCTCCACTTTTGATTATAGTGGCTTGGAACACTTGGCGATAAAGCCATTTCCCACTTAGGTCATTCCCCTCTCACCGACTGTAATGGCTTTAAGATTTATTAGCTCCTCAAGAGGGCAGGTCCGCTAAAGAGTTTATCACTTGAAATACTGAAAGCGTAAGAGTGGTTTGGATTTTTGATCACCCAATTAAGGGGAGAGCATATACTTTCCACTTTTGAGACAAGGCACAAAAAGTTCTTTTTAACCTTCAAAGGCAATGATTTTCTAACTTCTATTTGGAGATGTTTCTCCAAAAAGAAAGATGTTTATTTTAACTCCCAAATCAATAATTTTTTAATCTAAGTAATGAAATTCTGGTCAACAAAGCAAATTTTTTGTTTATGGTCAACAAAATGAATTCGATAAAGGGGAAAGACTTCCCTCTTTTTCTTTGCCTAAAAATTCTTGGAAAAATGAGGTTCTTTAACTTTGCAAAGTAAAGTGAATCCTTTTAAACACCAAAGGATGGTGAGGTTCTTTTTAAAATGCTTGCAAAAGTAAAGTTTGTCTTGTTCCTTTTAAAACCCAAAAATAAAGTGTTTTCTTCCTAAGAAAACAAGAAAATGGTTTTTATTTGTTGTTCTTTTTAGGTACTCCAAAATGAAAAGTGAGTTCAATTTTACTTAACAAGGAAATGAAGAAAACTTTTAAATGACTAACTTAACAAAGTTAGAAATTAAAAAATTTAGTCAAAAGCCTAACATTTAGTAAAAGACAAATCCTCCCAACCTGCAAACAAGCATTAGTTACCTGCAATAAAACCAGTTAGAAATCAATAAATTTTTTTCCTTTTGTGGACTTCCACAAGTCTAATTTTAAGTCTCTGTTACAATTTTGTTTTCTGCCTGTGTCTGTTATGTGCTACAGAATGGAACCTATGCACTAGAGAATGGGATTGATGCGCTAGACGAAGGCCCAGATGCACTAAGATATTGTCTAGATGTGCTAGACTGATGTATTAAAGCGCCGAGACCTATAGGAAATAACATAAATGCTATGCACTAAAGTTATGTCTTGATGCGCTAAGGTATGGTATGAATGTGCTAAATAGTCTGCCAGATGCGCCAAAGGAGATGGATAAGACACTTAAAGTTACAGATAGGAAAATATTTAACAACAAGCATAGAATAATCAGTCTAATGTTAGGAAGGGTCAATGAGATAATCAAGTAGACCCACAAGGCATGTGTTAAGTTCTTTGACATTAACCAGTAATCCGCAACCACTGTTATGTAGATAGATTTATTTCTAACATTGTTATGTTTTGTTTGATTTCTCAAATTTAGCTAGTTTCCTATACACAATTGAAAGATAACTTAGGGAGCCCTTGGTTACACATATAATGCTATAATCATCCAAGAAGATATTTCCCTCATTGATAATTTAATAAGCCTTTATTAAGCCAAGATGTTACCTGATAAAGGATTAGTTGTTTTGTTGAGTTGCATGCATTGAGTTATTTGCATCAATCTATTGTACTTAGTAGGAGTCATTCAAAAAGCATGCAAGAAACCTCCTCCCAATGGGATTAGATATAGAATCACAACCTCACTCTAAAATGCAAGAAACCTCCTCCCAAGGGGGAGAGATATTGATATTTAGAGTTATATGCGAGAGATTGTTGGTTATCTTCCACATGGGGAGACTTGTTTGGTATTTTTTGGTACTTAGATGTTTTTCACATCTAGTGTTTCCATCAATGCCAAAGGGGGAGATTGTTGGCCATCTGGTGGAATTGATTGTGTTGCATTGATGTTTTGTCATTGATGTCAACACTACCTATTTGGATGCTTTACCGACACCCTTTTGGTCTTGGTAGGATAAGTGGTTTCTAGTTAACTTGGATATGACATGATCTGATAGGCTACGATATAGTCTAGTAATGGAATTGACTTGTTCATGATACATACTCATATTTGATTAGTTGGTTTTGGTCTGGTGATTGGATGCTATCCTACTCACTTAGAAGATTGGTTTTTGGTTCCGACGAGGGTTTCACCGGTAGAGATTTTAGTGGAGATGTTTGATGAATTGCATAAGTGGTGTTGGTGCGGCTTTTGATGGAGTTTCAGGATGCTATTGGTGATCATATTCGAGACTTGGCGGTTGGAGATCATTACTGAAACGTGTGGACCTATACTCGGTCCCGATTGATCTAGGTTATGGACTGACTTTAATGTAACGTGTGGATAAGACCTATTGATGTATTTCTGGGATGTCTTATGTGTTGATATTACTTGTTTGGTCTAAGGCCGACATGGTTTGTAATTATGTAATTAGTTTATTGTCTGGTGGATTACTTGATTGTTTATAGTCAAGGGTTTGTATAAATAGATGTAAGATCTCATTGTAGATTATCATGGTTAATGTAAGAGGTCATGGTCAATGAATGTAATGTGTGAATAAATGTAATAACATTCAAACAGAGGAGTTGGTCAATCATTGGAGATTGAATTGGTTTTATGTAAGAGGATTTAGTCCTCTGGTATTGAGCTTAACTGGAATTGTACTCTGGCATAGGAGATGCTATCTTTTGCAGTTCAACACTTCTTCGGATTATTGTCTAGATTTCTATGTAGTCAGTGAGGCTCCTTTTGTGATGAGTAGTGTGATCTAGGTTGTTGGCCTTCCTGCAAGTGTAGGCCCCTTCATTGTAATTCACATACTTATTGTAGAAGTATTATATGACTGTGGGTAGGCTTCCCACTATGGTTTTTCCTTTCCACTTATAAATCTTGGTGTTGTGTGGATAGCTTTTATTCTGTGATTACTGTTAATGCTTAATTGGATTAACTGCTATTTTAGTATTAAAGTTTAAATTGTTGAATATTCCTATAATTTGTGACAACTAATTTACCCCTCCTCTTAATTGTCTTTTGGTTATCTGAACTGTTTAACATTGTTATCTGTTGGATGAATGGTGAATGCCATATTATGTTGAATGAGTTTTGTTGAATTATCCTCTCAAATAGTTATGGGCATGTAGATTGTTTAATGTGATGAATAATGATGAACTACTAAGGTCCTAACTGGGACTGAGAGGGGGAGGGGTGAATCAGTACACACAAAAACTACTTCAACACTTTGTCATATCAAAACACAGCTAACTGGTTGTCTTCACCACTGAACTTTAACCATAGCTATACCAGTTAAATAGAAATACTTCAGATAGCTAAACTGGTTAAACAAAAATACTTCAGACAACATTCAATAGATCTCAAATATTGATGACTACTTCACCGATATAATCATTTATGAGTTGTATCAATAATACCACAACCATTTAACACTGCATGCCTATCTAACTTAATCAGAATCACACAATCATCACATGAAAAACTCACAATCCATAACATAAATTTTTCATGTGGAAACCCAAATAGGAAAAACCATGGTGGGGATGAATACCCACCAGTTTGTTTGTGAACTCTTTTAAAGTCCGCTCTGTTAGGAGCCTAGTCCGGTTAAAGACTTTACATCAAAGGTCCTGTTAGGAACCGATCCTGTTAGGGATCACCCGACTAAGGGATGGCTATATACCTTGTTAAAGGTTGAAACCCTATTAAGAGTTACCTCGCTAGAGGATTTAAATAACTCAATGAACTTGAGCTACTTGGTTAGAAGATTTACAACAAATCCTGTTAAAGCTACCTGGTCAAGGGATTTACCTTCTATTGAAATGGTTAGAAGACAACAGGTAAAACATTGATCTGATAACAACACTTCTTGCTAAGGCAGATCCTTTTCAGTTCCTTTCTTCTGCAATCACACTCTACAAATTCCTCACTTCTGGTTTGGCAAGTATCAAATCTCCAACACACGAACACAAATACAAATTTTGCCAACACTGCAATAACAAAACTCATCAACCTTATAGACAACAACTAGGTCGGTAGCATAAAGCCTAAACCCTAAATATTTCAAGTTTACACATACAAGCGGTCCAATTCTGACCGTCCAAACACATTACATAGAATGAAATGATCTAAAATAGATCTCAAGACATTTTGCATCATCCAATCTTCACTGCATCTGAAAATCAATAACCCATCACACGCTCTTCACACACTGCTAAGAAAAATGCTCATTCCCAAGGTAGGCATTCAATGCATTCAATCTTCACGTGCAAGAACCACAAAGAAATCCTTCACGTGCACACAACTGACATGGAATCTCGATCCTTATCCTTATTTCTTAACTAACTGGTCACAAAACATCATCAGTTACACCGCACAAGCCAAACTGGTAACCCTATAGCTGAACTAAGACTACCAACCGGTAATCACATTTAGTGAACCCCGACACCGGTCCACTCCATCCTAGTTGACCATAACCACTTCTGATCTTCATACCGGTTCACCTGCTTGAGCACTTATTAACATCAATGACAACATACAGTATCACCACTTCATCATATGCCAACAATCTCCCCCTTTGGCATTGATGGCAATACTCAGTGTATCATTGCTCAGTATCTGCCCCATTCTCAATAACATATACCAGTTCAACTTATAAGATCACCACCACCAGCTGGACTGGTCAGTGTGCACTTTACACAATCACTTCTCACACTTGCTTATTGTCCTTTAAACATATATCTTCTCCCCCATATATCTTCATCATCATATATCTTCTCCATCATATATCTTCATCATTGGATATAATCTCCCCCTTTGACAACAATGCCAAAGTGGAGGCACAAGTTTCTAGTCTCTACTATGCTGCTCTCCCTATGGAGTAGCATCCTTCAACACATCAATCCTGTAAGATCTAACATGGTAGTAATTGACTGATGTGGAGCACACAACTTTAATTTACTTCATGAAGGGGCAGAACCCCTAATGCATCTCTCAAATAGATAAATGTAGTCTTCGGTAAGGGCTTAGTGAATATGTCTGCTAGATGCTCCTTATTGGAAATATGTTATAACACAACCTCTTTATTTTGAACCTTTTCTCTCAAGAAATGATACTTAAGCTCAATATGTTTGGTCCTAACATGCAATACCGAATTTTTGGAAATATTTATTACATTGGTATTATCACAAAATATACTCACCCATTCAGATATAATCACTTTGAAGCCATTTAGTACATGCTTCATCCACATTGCCTGAGTGCAGTTCATAAATGCTGCCACATACTCCACTTTAGTTGTAGACTGGGAAATATAGCTCTGGTTCTTGCTCATCCATGAGACTAGTCTTCCACCAAGGAAGAATGCTCCATCAGTTGTGCTCTTCTAGTTGTCCACATTACCTACCCAATCTGCATCGATAAACACTTTGAGATAAAAGTCGTCATTGTATGGATACCACAATCCATAATCAACTATCCCTTTCAGCTATCTAAGAATCCTCTTTACTGCAACCAAGTGGGATTCTCTTGGACTCTTCTAAAAATGGGCCACTATGCCCATTGCATAAGTAATATCCGGTCTGTTGTGCACCACATAGTGCAACTTACCGATCATTGACCGGTACTCCTTCTCATCCACCAATGTTGTATCATCCTCCTTTTTTAGTTTGCAGTTGGTCACCATCAACATTCCAACTGGTTTTCTCTCCTCCATGCCAAAGGTCTTCAATACCTCTTTGATATACTTGGACTGGGTGATGAAGATACCCTCTTTCATCTACTAGATTTGTAGACCAATGAAAAACTTTATCTCTCCAATCAGAGACATCTCAAACTCCTTTTTCATCTCATCTACAAATGCATGACTCATATCATCATCTCCACTAAAGATTATATAATCTACAAATACTTCACATATCAAAATCTGACCACCTTCAGATTTTAGGTAGATGTTGCTGTCCTCACTTGTTCTTTGAAATCCTATCTTCACAAGATGAGAGTGTAACCATTCGTACCATTCCCTTGGTGCTTATTTCAATCCATACAGGGCCTTGTGTAATTTGTACACCATGTCACTATCTTCTAACAAAGAAAGCCCATCTGGTTGCTGAATATACACTTCTTCCTCTAGGATTTCATTCAAGAAGGCAGAATTCACATCCATCTGGTATACCTTAAATCCCTTAAATGCTGCAAATGCAAGTAGTATTTATACACCTTCCAGTCTAGCCACTGGGGCAAATGTTTCTCCATAGTCTTCTCCTTCTTCTTGAGCATATCCCTTGCATACAAGTATTGCCTTGTTCCTTACCACTTTGCCTTTTTCATTCAGCATATTCCTCTTGTTCCGGTCTGGGTACCAAGGACCATGTTGCATTCTTCTCTATCTGGTTTGTTTCTTACCACTTTGCCTTTTTCATTCAGCTTATTCCTCTTGTTCCGGTCTGGGTACCAAGGACCATGTTGCATTCTTCTCTATCTGGTCCAACTCCTCTTCCATTCCCTTTATCTAGTCTTCATCGTTAAGTGCCTCTCTAGCGGTCTTAGGCTGAAATTTTGAAATCATGCAAGAATTTTCTTTCACCTTTCTCCTTGTAAGTGTTCTTGCATCTTTGTCTCCTATGATCTGCTTCGGATCATGATGCAGTCTTACATACCTAGGAATGACCATAGTAGGTTTCGCTTGATTTTCCTCTTCTTCTTCACCCACTGAAGCTTCTACTGGTACGGAAATGTTGAGGTTGTTGCATTGTTTGTCACTTGTTTCTTTCTTAACCGGTTCCTAGAAGGCTAAACCTGGTTCATCTTTCGTTTGCTTGCTGTCGGTTTCCTAAGGCTTCTCAAGGGATTCATCAACCCTGACATTGATACTCTCAATAATCTTCTGAGTCTTGCTATTGTAGCACTTGATAGCTTTGCTTTTAGTGGAATATCCCAGAAATATTCCTTCATCACACTTAGCATCAAACTTACTTAGGTGCTCACCTCTCCTGATATAGCATTTACTCCCAAACACTTTGAAATAACTCACATTGGGAGTTCTCCCATTCTAGTACTCATAGGGGGTTTTGTCTTTACCTTTCTTAATGAGTACCTGGTTCATGGCATAGACTACAATGCTCACCGTTTCTCTCCAAAATATGCGAACAACATTTCCCTAGATCAACATAGTTCTGGCCACTTGAACCATAGTCATGTTGTTTCTTTCTGCTATGCCATTCTATTGTGGTGTCCTTGGGGAAGACAATTGCCTCTTAATCCCATTTTCCTCACAGTACTTATTGAATTCATCAGAAGTGAATTCACCTCCCTAATCGGTCCTTAGAAATTTTATCCTTCTACCGCTCTCCTTCTCCACCAATGCCCTAAAGGCTTTAAAATTTCCAAATGCCTCAGATTTGTCTTTCAAGAATGTGACCCACATCATTCTTAAGTAATCATCGATAAGAATCATGAAGTACCAATCTCCCTAAATGCTTCTAGTTTTCATTAGACCACACAAATCGATGTAAAATAGATCAAGTAAGTTCTCCATGGAAAAAGACTTACCTTTGAATGTTGAGGAAGACATCTTCCGAATTTGGCATTCTCTACACAAGGCATTCTTCAGTTTATTCAACAAAGGCAATCCTCTTACTACCTTGATCTTACTAGCCTTTACAATATTGTCAAAATTTGTATACAAAGTCTCCTATACCATATCCAACTATCATCAAATTTTGTCATTAGGCACTAACTAATCTTGGCATTCAGCTGAAACAGATTTCCTCTGGTCTGCTTACCGGTGGCAATAAGTTCACCACTCTTTCCAATTATTCTACAGACTTCACCTTTGAATTCTAGTATGAGTCCTTTGTCATTCAGTTGAGAAACACTCAAAAGATTATGCTTGAGGCCTTCCACCCAGTAGACATCATCCACACTGCTCTTTCCATTTAGTGAGATGGATCCTTTTCCTTTCACCATTTAAGGTTAATCATTGCCAAACCGGACAACGCCACCATCATATTCTTCAAGAGATAGAAACTTTCTCTGGTCATCGGTCATGTGGTGAGAACACCCGCTATCAATGATCCACTTGTTAGAGTTGTCAATATGTGAGACAAGGGCTTTCTGGTCAGACAACTCTTCCTTGATAGCCACAAACACTATGTCCTCATTCTCTTCATCCTCAGATTCCTCATCGGTAACACCTCCATCCACTGCAACAAGACAATTTCTCCTACCTACTCCTTTATACTTCCTAAACCTCTCCAGTTTATCTTTATTGTCATTGTTAGGATACTTAATAGCTATATGTCCTATCTTATTGCAAGAAAAACACTTTCAAGGAAGCTTACCTCTGTATTTTCCAGTGCCTTTTGGAAGTATCTTGGGAAGAAGAGCTTCAAATTCCATTAGAATTTCCTCATCATCCATATCTGTGCTTGGCCTGGATTCATAATTGGTACTGACCTTTTTTCCTTTCCTGGTCAGTACGGAGGAAGCAGACGCTCTAAAGGCTGACTCAGTCTTTTGAACACTACCATCATAGCCATTCAATTCATATGTAGTCAACTTTGCAATAATAGAGTCTAAAGATACCTTGGTTTTGTCGATAGACCTTAGCTCCTGAATAGCGGCAACCCTGATTGCATAGACTGGTAAAAGTGATCTTAGAACTTTACTGACAATAGTGGAATCATCAATTGTTCCACCAATGCTCTTGATCTCTCCAACCACTTCTTGATTCTTATGCCATACTACTGAATGGTCTCTCCTTCAATCATCCTCATATCTTTAAACTTTCCTCTAAGGCTTTCTTCCTTAGCCTGCTTGACATGTTCATCACCACCATAAGTGGATTCTAGTTTGTCCCATACTTCTTTCAGATTGTCCTTATCTTGTACATCAATGAACTCTACATCAGACAAGATGCTAATAAGGGCTTCCATGACTTGTCCATTTTATTGTATCTCTCTTTTCTGATCATCAGTTAGGATGCCAAAGGGGATTACATAGGCATTCTCAACATAGTTCTAGTGTTGTGCACCAAAACTCTTGATATATCTCTTCATCCCATCCTTCCATATTTTAAAGTTGTCCCTGTTGAACTTAGGACCTTCCCTCTTCATCATTAAAACATGATCTTTTGCCTCAAGTGGTTAAGATTATATCACCGAGGACCTGGATGTGCTCTGATACCAATTGGTGAATAATGATGAACTACTAAGGTCCTAACCGGTACTGAGAGGGGGGGTGAATCAGTACACACAAAAACTACTTCAACACTTTGTCATGTCAAAACATAGCTAACCGATTGTCTTCACCATTGAACTTTAACCATAGCTATACCGGTTAAACATAAATACTTCAGACAACTAAACTGGTTAAACAAAAATACTTCAGACAACATTCAACAGATCTTAAATCTTGATGACTACTTCACCGATATAATCATGCATGAGTTGTATCAATAATACCACAACCATTTAACACTGCATGCATATCTAACTTAATCAGAATCACACAATCATCACATGAAAAAATCACAACCCATAACACATAGATTTTTCACGTGGAAACCCAAATGGGAAAAACCACGGTGGGGATGAATACCCACAAGCTTGTTTGTGAACTCTTTTAAAGTCCGCTTCTAGTTCGGTTAAAGACTTTACAATAAAGGTTCTATTAGGAACCGATCCTATTAGGGATCAACCGGTTAAGGGATGACTATATACCCTGTTAAAGGTTGAAACCCTATTAAGAATTACCTTGCCAGAGGATTTAAATAACTCAATGAACTTGAGCCACCTGGTTAGAGGATTTACAACAAATCCTATTAAAGCTACCCAGTTAAGGGATTTACCTTCTATGGAAATGGTTAGAAGACAACAGGTAAAACACCGATTTGATAACAACACTTCTTGCTAAGGCAGATCCTTTTCAGTTCCTCTCTTCTGCAATTACACTCTGCAGATTCCTCACTTCTGGTTTGGCAAGTATCAAATCTCCAACACGCGGACACAAATACAACTTTTACCAACATTGCAATAACAAAACTCATCGACCTTGTAGACAACAACTAGGTCGGTAGCATAAACCCTAAACCCTAAATATTTCAAGTTTACACATACAAGCGGTCCAATCCTGACCATCCAAACACATTACATAGAATGAAAAAATCTAAAATAGATCTCAAGACATTCTGCATCGTCCAAACTTCACCGCATCTGAAAATAAATAACCCATCACGCGCTCTTCACACACCGCTAAGAAAAATGCTCATTCCCAAGGTGGGAATTCAATGCATTCAATCTTCACGCGCAAGAACCACAAAGAAATCCTTCATGTGCACACATCTAACGTGGAATCTTGATCCTTATCCTTATTCCTTAACTAATTGGTCACAAAACATCATCGGTTGCACCACACAAGCCAAACTGGTAACCCTAGAGCTGAACTGAGACTACCAACCGGTAGTCACACTTAGTGAACCCCGACATCAGTCCACTCCTTCCCGGTTGACCATAACCGCTTCTGATCTTCATATCGGTTCACCTGCTTGAGCACTTATTGACATCAATGACAACATATATTATAACCGCTTCATCATATGCCAAAAGAATGAGCTTTAAAACCGCATGTATCTGGGTTTCATATGCTATTAATGTTTTTGAAAATAATCTAGCGCATTGTCTAAGTAGTGTAGCTTGTTTTTAAGTTTTCTTCTTCCCCTTTTCTCCCCCAATTGTATGAAGAGTCAGCTTCTCAAACCTGGAGGTCATTCAGTGAGTCTCACGTAAAAGGTCCCCCATCACTGAATTTCCCATAAGGATGTTAGCGTTTAATGCAAAATTAAGAGTCAACAGTTCTTTTTCTAGCACCCCCGGTGGGACCATAATTTTGAACAAGCCTAAGCATGTTTATGAGCTGTAGACCTGTTACCAGAAGCCAAACAACTTTAAATTCTAGTTTTCTTCTCTCAACCCTGGTAAGCATCCATTCGCTCGTAGCTACTTCTTCTCAAAATCCACCTATTTTTCCTGCGGTTGTTCCCATAGTAGTGGCTCAAATTCCTCCTAGAAATTTCAGGACTTGGAATAGTGGTAGCCCTCTCCTTCCTCATGTACCACCTATAGTATGAGGGCCAATTCCTACCTCCATGCTAAAAGTCATACCTAAATTCACCAAATAATGTCCCAAGATGCCTAGGGAACACCTACAAGATGTGGCTGATGTCTGCACCATCTATAACATTACAGAGCAAAATGTAGCTCTAAGATTGATCCTTGCTTCATTCAAAGGAAAATCTTTAGATTGGTATAGATCTCTTGGTCCAAACTCTATAGTTGATTGGGACCAGCTGGGTGAGTGCTTCTTTGAGAGATTTTTTGATAAGGCTGATAGCTCATCCCTAATGCAACAATTGATCACCATAAAAGAGCTCCTTAAGAAGCGGTGACAGAATTCAATATGAGATTCCAGAGGAACTGACAAAAAATACCATTCTCCACTCATCCGCTTGTGGATATGGTGTTTGTTTTTTATCTGAAAGCCTTCAATTCAGATATATCTATCATGATCCAATATCTCTAAGGAAATACTCTCACAGATGCGTATGATTTGGAGGTCTGAGCAGAAAACAATTTAATTGATGTTGGAAATATTGCACCACAACCACTCATGTCGGTCTTTCCTGAGTTATCAAATCAAGTCCATGAGCCAGCTGTGCCTAGCACATCTGCGCCTCAATCTATGTATGTGTATCCCAGATCCCAACAAGCAAGTACGCCTTTCCCCTCATCTCTGGTTGCGGAAGTCAATGATATAAAAAATTTGTTGAGATCTTTCTCAAATGAAATTGTTAATTTGAAAAGGTCCCAAATCCCACCTGCTAGACCTCCCTTCAAACAAAAGTTTCAAGGAAATAGACCTGCATATCAGCAAAACCAATATGCGAATAACCGAGCTTCCTTAAGTCAGTCGAATGGCCAGATAGTTCCAATGCCCAATCCTTTGCAAACTATTTATCCCAACACCAGTAAAGAGTTGACCGTAGGATAGAATAATCTAGCAGATGATACCAATTCTTGGTGTTTTCCATGTAGCAATTCCCACACCTCAAGAAACTGCCCAAAAGACAATTTGCAACAAAAAAATGTAGATCATCGGAGCCAAGGTGTTGCTTTAGATAGTTTAGTTTATGCATCCCCTGGCATGGACAATGCAGCTCTCATCGTACAGATGCAAGGTATGTCAATAGAGTAGGAAACGAAGATAGCTTTGGACCATGTATTATTCTCTTAGATGGAGGATGAGGATGCCATGCTTACAAATCGTGTGACTGCATCAAGCTCGGGGGCTCCTCAAGTGCAATCAGATTGCAACCTCTGGTCAAAAATTTGTTTCATGGGAGAGAATGTAGGCATGCAAGGGAAGTTCACCTCAGATAAAGTTCTTGAACAACCCACAATTGCTACTACATATATGAGAAAGGAGTTTATTCCCTATAAGCCGACAAAGGCAAAAACGTCAGTGCCATCAGTGTTAGATGTGGTAGAGTAGCTAAAGAAAGCCCTAGATAACCTCTCCTTATGGGATTTCCTTAGCATCCTAGAACACAAGAATCGATTGAAGGAAACTCTGTTGGAGGTGGAGAAATTTGCTAGCAGGGATGTTGCTAGTTCTTTGCGAGCTAGCAAAGAAAGATTTCAGCCCCCACAGAATAGTCACGCTCATTGACGGTGTTGACAAATGAGGTTGTGCCTCCTAGATCCCAAGAGGAAGGTAAGCTTAAACCAAACCCTTTCTATTTGAACCTCATAGTAGGAGACAATCTTTTACACAATTCTATGATAGATTCTAGTGCTAGCACCACCCTCATGCCTAAGCAAATTGTTGAGGTTTTGAACATTAAATATGAGCCTTTAAGTAGGGTTGTTATGCAGCTAGATGGAAATAAATTCCAAACTGTGGGTCTTATTAAAATCTTTTCATTGACATTGTTTGCATGTCCTAGTGTCACTGTGTTTGAAGAAGTAGTGGTTATTGACATATCGCCTATTTTTGGCATTTGCCTTTCCTAAAACTTCACTGCCAAAATAACAGGTTACCTATCTTTAGATTGGTCCCACCTCATCCTTCAAACCCAACATGGTGCTAAATTCAAAATTATTTCAAAGCCCCTACACAATGAACATGTAGCTGATCAGGATATGCTCAACTTCTAGCCTACTCATACCTCCATCTTTAATGAGGAGAGGAAAATGATAGAACTTCTAGAGGATGAAGAGATGACTGGGGATATCACACCAGAGCAAGAAATGTTTCTCAATGAATTCATAAATTCTTATCTGTATTCCAATTACCACGCCACGGGTCTTGATAGCTATTGTATTTTTGATGAGGATCAAGTTATCCCGAATCTAACTAAGGTTCCACTTACCAAGGAAGAGTTGTCTTCTGCACTCTAGACCTTACACTTTGATGGTGCAAGATGTAAGGTAGGTTTAGGCATTGGAATTTGCCTTACTTCGCCTTCAAGTGAATAAATCTTGAGATCTTTCCGCCTACAGTTTGCTTACTCCAACAATGAAGTAGAATATGACGGGCTGATCTAAGGCCTAAGTTTAGCAGAAAGGATGGGCGTAAAGCAGTTGAAAGTTTTAGGTGATTCTGAGCTTATTGTGCACCAGGTCTAAGGAATCTCAAGTGCCAAGTATGTCTACATGAGATCTTACCATCATAGGACATGGGATCTGATTAAGAGCTTTGATTCCTTCAACATCCAGTAGATTTGTCAAAAGACAAATGCATCCGATGACCCGATGGCCACTATTGGGTCGCAATTCAACCCTATTGTGGACTTGCTCACCAACCTCCATATGATCTATGTGATTGTCCGACCAGCTATTCCAGACAATGATACCCACTCTCAAGTTTTTGAGAGTGATGAGAAAATTTCTTTGCTCATTCAAAAATTTGGAGAGTTTGTTGATCAATTGCAACCTAAAGTAAAGGAGGCTTACAAGGATCAAATCATTCAATCGAAATCCAATAAGCTCCCAAATGGATTGATCACCCTGGAGAATTTATTTGACCATGATGATGCTAAAAATGACAAGTGAAAACACACGACTGATAAAGGTGGCTATGCCAAAATGTCAGTAGGGAATGGGAGAGTACTTAAGGTCGGAAAGGAAGTTCCCCCAGAAGACCAAGAGAGATTGGCTTGATATTGTGATGAATATGTGGGCGTGCTAGCATGGTCATATGAGGATTTGAAATATTACAATTATAACATCATTCAACACACCATTGAGCTCACTGAGAAGGCCAAGCCGGTTCGACTGAAGCAAACCTATCAATCCAAAGATTGAGTTTCTTATGGTGCAGGAATTGAAGAAATTGATAGAGTCTAAGATCATCTACCCCATCAAGCATAGTACATGGGTATCAAATTTGGTACCAGTTAGAAAGAAGAATGGGGATATCTGGTTCTATGTAGACTTCTGTGACTTGAACCAAGCCTCTCTAAAAAAGCATTACCCTTTGCCACCCATGGAATAGTTGTTAAGCCTTGTGGTAGGTTCGGAGATGTTTTCGATGCTGGACGGGTTCTCAGGTTATAACCAAGTGTTGGTAAAGCCAAAATACCAACATAAGACAACCTTCACAACCAAATGGGGAACATTTGCTTATCAGAATGTCATTTGGGTTGTCAAACGCTGGTGCCACTTTCCAAAGGGCTATGGATCTAGCTTTTAAAGAGTTGATTAATAAAATCATCCTCATCTACTTGGATGACTTGATGGTGTTTTCAAAGCATAAAGAAGATCATTTCTATCATCTCGAGCTAGTTTTCCAGAAGTGTTTGGAATTTGGCATTTCATTAAACCCAAAGAAATGCATCTTTGAGATCCCGCAAGGGAAATTATTGGGACACGTAGTGTCAAAAGGAGTCTCCATCAATCCAGATTGAGTGAGGTCAATAAAAGAGCTTCCTCTTCCTGTCAACAAGAAGGGCATTTGGTCCTTCTTAGGCAAAGTCAATTTTGTCATCCGTTTCATCTCAGACTTTGTTGGAATGGTGAGGCCTATCACTCTAATGCTTAAAAGGGAAATACATTTTAAATGTACTCCTGAAGCTAAAGAGGCATTTTAGAGGATCAAAGATGCCATCTCCTCGGCTCCCATACTCTCCAACCCTGATATGTCAAAGGATTTTATAATGTATGTTTTCTCTAGCAATTATAGCATTGTTGTGGTACTAATCTAGAAAGATGCAGACAAAAGAGGTGAGCATCTCATAGTTTTCCATTCCAAAACTCTAAAAGAGTATGAGGCTAAATATAACTTTGTTGAAAAGAAAGCATTCACCATTGTCAAATGGCTTAAGAAGTTCAGGCATTTTATTGCCTGTAATAAGACTACTATGTATGTCACTCACCCTTCAGTCAAGGAATATATAATGAAAGGTGACATTACAGAGAAAAGATCAAACTTTATTACCAAAATCTTAGAGTATGACATTGATGTCAGACCCACTAAGGTGATCCATAGTAAAGGCTTGTGCGAATATATAGCTCAAGAGTCTAACCCTCAAGAGGCTGAGACTACTATAGAGGAAATTGTAATGGTTACCTCCGAGCAAACATAAGCATGCTAGATTGAGAATCAAAGACATTTCATGAAGATTGGAATTTTCCCTGCTGACCTTGCGCCTAAAAAGAAAAGATTCTACAGGATGCAGAATAGTGGTTTCCGCTTGGTTGAAGGAGTGCTTTTTAAGAGAAATTTTGACAGAATCCTACTCCGCTGTGTGGACCAAGGCCAAGATAGTAAGATTCTACATGAATTCTATCATGGACTATCAGAAGGCCACTATTCAACACAAACCACCATCATTAAGATTACCCGTGCTGGGTATTTCTGACCCCCTATGTTTAAATATGCACATGCTCTAGTAAGAGAATGCAAAGAATGCCAATACTATAGTGGTAGGTGCAGAAAGGTAGTAATGTCGCTCAGGCCTATAATGGTGGAAGAGCCCTTTGCTCAATGGGGTCTAGATTTTATAGGAATAATTAATCCTCCAAGATCAGCTGGACACAAGTGGATCCTGACTGCAACTGACTACTTCACCAGATGGTCTGAGGTTGTCCCCTTGAGGAATTCATCAGAGGTAGAGATATTAGCATTTCTGGAGAACTTAGTGTGTCGGTATTGTCTTCCTAAGACTATAATATTGGACAACACGTGAGCATTCACAGGCTCATGAGTCACTCAGTTTTATCTTAGTCGAGGTATCTACCTAAAGACCTCCTCAAATTATTATCCATAGGGAAATGGCCTAGCTGAGTTAGCCAACAAGAATCTCATAAGACTCATTAAAAGGATGGGGTTTGAACACAAAAGGGAGTGGCATCACCACTTGAGAAGCGCATTATTGGCGGAACAGATAATTGATGAATAATGATGAACAATAAATACTCAAAAAATATTGAGAGGGGGGGGGGGTGAATTAGTATAGACAAAAACTTCTTTAACAACTTAAACTGCAAAGACTACACTAACTGGTAAACAACATCACCGATCTAAATCAGGGCACTACTGGTAAAACACAGTGAGACTGTGAAAGACATAAACTGGTAACATCTAGATCATCACAAAACCTAATATCTCATTTACACTTCACCCATATGTTTAAACAAGTAATACATCATAATGACCACTGGATCAACATACTTTACCGCTTAACAAAAAACACTAAGACATCACATGAAAAAGCCTCACACATAACACACTGATTTTTCACATGGAAACCCAACTGGGAAAAACCACAGTGGGGATGAATACCCACAAGTTGTTCTTTAAATCTTTTGAAGTATGCTCTATTAGGATCCTAGTCCGGTTAAAGACTTTACAACAAGTTCTGCTAGGAACCGATCCTGTTAGGGATCACCTGGTTAAGCGATGGCTAAATACCCAGTTAGAGGTTAAAACCCTGTTAAAGGTTACCTTGTCAGAGGATTTAAAGAACTCAATGATTTTGAGTCACCCTATTAAAGGATTTACAAAAATCCTGTTAAAGCTACCCAGTAAAGGGATTTTCCAACTGCTGAAATGGTTAGAAGTCAATAGGTAATACACTGATCTGATAACAACACTCAATGCCAAGCCATATCCACTTTAGTTCCTTTACATCTGCAATCACACTCTATAGATCTCTACTCACTGCACCGGTTTGGCAAGAATCACATCACACACATACATTTTCCAACAAATTCAAATGAGAATCATCATCGACCTTATAGACAACGATTAGGTCGGTATCCAAAATCTAAAACCCTAAGCATCTAGGTTAACAATACAGTCGGTCCGATCTTGGCCATTTAAACACATTACATAGGGTAAAACAATCTTGAGCAAATCTCAAGACATTCTACATCATTCGTTATTTGCTGCTTCTGGAAGTTGATAACCCATCACGCGTTCTCCACCGTTTACTAAGATTTTGCACATTCCCGAGGTAGATAGAATCAATCTTCTTCATGCAAGATCCTCAAGGAAGTCCTTCATGTGCACAAGGCTGATGTGGAAACGCGATCTGATCTTTATTTCAATGCTAACTCATCATAGGATGTTGTCGGTCGAATCACATAGACTTGGAATGCATCAACTGAAAACCCTAAAGCCGAGATTACCAACCGGTAGTTATATCAAATGAAACCCCGATACAAACTTTACATATACCAGTTCACATTCCAACATACCGGTTCACCTTTTCACATATACCAGTTCACTTCATACCATCATATCGGTTCTCTTGCCGGTTTGCTTACTTCAATATACCGATTCATACTTCAGCATATTGACATCAATGACAACATACAATATCATCATGTCATGAAACTCTGCACATATGCCAACAATCATGCCCAAGCAAATTTTAAAGAACTCCCTATACAAGCTGGTCTATGGCAAGGATTCCTTATTCCCCATGTCTTTGGAGATTCCCACCTTACAGCTACTCAAGTCTATCAAGGTGGACAAAAATGATCGATTAGCAGATCTTATGGAGCTAGAGGAAGCAAGGGAAGTGGCATTTTCATCCCTTCAAAACCACAAACAAACTGTCAAGAGGTGGTTTGATAACAAGAAAAGTTCTGAGATAACAAGAAAAGTTCTGACCCGAGACTCAAACAAGTCAACCTTGTTTCGAAATATAATGAGAGGGTGGCCAAGCCTAGTCAGCATTCTAAGTTTGATGGTTTATGGGAGGGACCCTTTCTCATTACAAATCATAAGGGATTTAATTCTTTTGATCTTGAGAATATGCAGGGGGAGGGTTAACGGGTTCCATCTTAAACCCTTTCACTAAAGTAGCGAATTTCCTAATGTAAATAATGTATTTTTAGTGTTCCTTATTTATTTTATTATGTTTCCTCATGCATTCCAAGAAGCAAAAAGTGAACCACAAGATATGCCATGAGCAAACAAAAGGAGAACATTATATTATATAAATATCTTGGTACAATACATGTAGAAGGCATGTGGCCTATATTTGAAATGTAAAGGGACAAACTTTTGGAACAGGGTGGCAGTATTTCAGGGGTCTTCCTCATCGTCCTCCTCATCCATCTGAAATTCAGAATCATCATCTCCTTCCAACCACTTGTGGCCAGAGTCATTGTCAAGTTCCTGAGCTATCGACACAAGCACTAGGTTAGGGAGAACATGCGACGTCAAGATCTGTGAGAAGATGTAATCTCTGAATCCAGTATACCAATCTGTGCTACCAGAAATAGGCACTATCAGATGAACTCATAGGAGGAAATCTGCGGCAAGCTCATCTTGGAAGCGATGAGATGATAATGATATGGTCTTCAGGCCGCCTATAAGAGGATACCAAGTCACCTGATCTCCAAGGGTGATGAAACGATGCAGATCTAAGGCCAGGGGTAAACCTCTGAAAGGAACGTAATATGCCACAATGTCCTCCAAGCCACCTAGATATTCTAGAGGGAAGAGTGCTTGAGTTATCTCTAAAGTTAGATAGCCAGTCATCCCAATATCTAGTAATGAGGCCACAAAATGTGAACAGATATTCATGTTGACACGATATCTATCCATGTCGTCAATAAAGTCTTCCCCAAGGACCCATTTGATGGTAGTGATGATCAGAGGATTTTTATGTCATATCATCCTCTGCAACCATGGTGGTATTTGTGACCCACAATATCAATCCACTAGCCATATGAAGAGATATTACAAAATATGGGGGCATGCACTTGCAGGAAAGCTTACAACCTAGAGAACACCGCTCAATAACAAAAGGAGCCTCACTAACTACATATAAATCTAGAATACAATTCAGAGAAATGAGTGAACTACAATGACAACATCTTCTATGCCTGAATATAGTTCCGGTTAAGCTCTGTCCATTTTGATCTGAAACCCTAAACCCTTATCGGAATAACCTCTTACATAAATATCCTCACATACATGATCTCTCTCACATATCTCGCATTACAAAACATCATCACACTCCTATATCAAAAATCATCTAATCAACTGACCTATATACCCTTACAATCCTTTATGCCTTATGTCGTCTTACATAGATAATTACAAAGTGAATATACAAGTCGACTCAATTACATATATACATAAATATCAAAATCAATTGTTGATTTCTGGATCTCCCAAATTGATGTCGGCCTCCAATACCGATAACCTGATGAATTCATGTCAGCCTGCAGTGTTAGTACCCAAAGAATTCCTTCCAACCGACAAAGATACTTGCCAATGCTAGTGAAGTGTCTATCGATAAACAACCATACCAAAATATGAAAGCTGGAACATATTACCATCAATGACAATATATTGAAACCAATCAAATGAGTGTCAATTGCTAACATGCTTATCATTAAATTCCCTCTTTTGCACAAATCTAGGCATGTGATGCATTTAAGGAAGAAGGCCTCCAAAAGTGCATGTCTTATTGTTCATTTTGCATTCCAAGCGCCAAAACTATTCACAGGTGTCTGAAGAAAAAGATTACTTATAGAAGATGGAGATGGAAGCAACCTCCTTAGATTATTTCCAAGGGAAAATGTGGGTGGACGTATTCGGGGAACTCTCATATTCCTCCCATGCCGTGCCCCCAAAGTCAGAATATCAAAGGACCAAACTTAAATCGAAGTCGGCCACTTGCAATCCTATGGAAATGATCGATTCTTTGGAGAATATCATCAATCCCAAACTCCACAGGTAGATGAAGAACCTTAAGAAAGCCTCTTTCACAAGAATGGTAAATCATAGGAATGAGCTGCAATCCACGACATTCAAGTTCTGGAATAGCAGTGTTCCTTAGTTTGTGGTTCCCATGGTTCTGCATTGTCTAGAATTTGTAGCTGCATGCACCAACAGGTTTGAGCCAGATTCTTCTTCAATTTAGGGCTCCCTTCTAAGAGTCATTATAACCCCAGAAGCTATTCGAGACATGTTATGTTTTCCCATAATTGATGGCACAAAGGTGTTCAATGAAGACTCCATTGAAGAATATTGGGATACTAGGAGAGATATTGTCTCATTTTGTCATACTGTGCTGAATTGGTGTCCAACAGCTGGGCCTCCAAGGTTCCCTCTGTCCTACATCGATTTGAAGCATGATGATCTCAAAGTTATCTCCTTGACCCTTGCACTGCTATGTGGTCATGATAACAACCGGGAGATCACTGCCCCTATGATGGGTTTCTTATTCAAATGCCAGAAGTAGAAAGGGCCATTCCATCTTGACTTCTCTATCTTGATAGTTAGAGAAATGGTGAAGCAGTTAACCGAGTTCCAACATTTTTGGTGGTTCAGGTTTGCCTCATTCCTAGTTCACCTTTTTGTACATCAGAATGACACTTTCTTTAGTCAATTCATGTGATTGGCTACTCATGATGAGCTAGGAAACAAAATGCCTGTGTCTACCTAGACGCCCATCTAGTTAGCTTCCTATGATGCCTACCAGTTTTCAGACTATTTCTTGACCCCTATCCTTCATGATTTTGGTTTTATCCCCGAGGAGCTTCTTTCTCATTTTTCCCAAATATAAATAAATTGGATGTATAATGAACGTACCCTGTGCAACTGGTTTTTGGGTAGTTATTTTTGTTTTATCCAGGTGCATGGCTTCTCTGAAGAACCCTTCCGCCTACCTACCTATGTCACAAAGAGAAAATTTTCTGGCAGTTGGTGGAGGTTGAGAGCTATAGGGGCGGGAAAACATGATACCTCCATAACAGAAGACCACAAGGCTATTGGTCCCATTACTCTCATACAAAGGATCATTGTTGAGAATGTCCTAACCTCCAAGCTAGTGCAACTTGGCTTGGTAGAAATTGATGATGTGTGGAGCTATGACCTAGATGGATGTCTATCTAAAAGAAAAAATGTAGTTAAGCATGAACCATGAAGTTCATGGGAAGGACGCACCAACCCACTAGTGAATGACCCAAATATTTATGTGGGTCCTAGTGATTTTCCTATTTTGAAACGTTCCTCATGGTTAAATTTTTACTCTATCCTTAAAAAGTATAATCCAATGAACCTCATTCCTCAAATCATGCTGGAAGCCATGAGAGTCTATTTGTGGCCTAAGAAAAAGAGGGAATATTTCTAGATCTACATTCAAGAAGTGAATCAGTCTAGGGCTAATATTGGGAATGCTCCTTTTGACAAGTGTTTTGAGGTTGAATGGTGACAACACAACAAATGAGATGAAGAGACAGGCGATGAGTCCCCACATGATGACTCATCCCCCGAGGAGGCTCAACATCAGGAGGTAGAAGTTATAAATGTAGAAGGGCATGAGACTGAGTCCAATATTCCTCTTCCTCTCACTAGTTCAAGCCGGAGACTCCATTCCTAAACCGCCAAAAGATTGGCTAAAAAGAAG
Source organism: Cryptomeria japonica (assembly GCF_030272615.1). Taxonomy (NCBI): domain Eukaryota; kingdom Viridiplantae; phylum Streptophyta; class Pinopsida; order Cupressales; family Cupressaceae; genus Cryptomeria; species Cryptomeria japonica. The sequence continues at coordinate 531,200,309 of NC_081414.1, forward strand.
GCGCTTGATTCCCCTTGCAGTAAGAAGCAATATCTAGGTTCTACCAAGAAGGGTTCATCTTCTCGGGTCCCTGTGGTTCCTCCAGCCTCTCAGTAATCGATGATTTCTACGGCTTAGGTACGTCCTTCTCTTCCCTTTCTCTCTGCTCAATTTGTGTCTTCCGTAGTGTCCCAAGTCATATCTATGCCTGCCCAAGTCCCCACCGCCCTCACATTAGTACCCGCCGGAATGTCAATTGCTCCCCAAATTGTGTCATCGCAGGTCGCTATTTTGCTCCCTGCCCTTGATTTTCTTCTTGCAACATTTTTCCCAGAGATGTTTGCTACAACCACTGTCTCGTGTAGGCTTGGTTTTGGAGAGTCCAATCCTCCCCCAAATGTTGGGGTAGCATCCACTGATCTAGTTTTTTCAAGAGCCTCTTCCTTCGTCCCGTTGTTATCCCCAACCATGCTTACACAACCCATTCAGACCTCTTTTGGTGGCCCTATTTCTCATTTCCCCTTTGCAATCCCTTCTAGTGTAGCATTTGTAGGCCAAGCTATTGCAAACTCGGATGTTTATCAACAACAGGTTACCTACTCCAAGACTGCACGTATTTGCAAGATCGACAAGAGAAAGGGGAAAGATGGTGCCAAGCCAGCTAGATCGCATGTGTAGACGCATTTCTGCGAGGAAAAGGATAGTATTTTCTTTGCAACCATGTTCCCAAAGGTCGTCAAGCCAGAGGCCCAAATGAGACCCAGTGATTACACCCTACATGTTGTCGGGGTCAATCTCTTGAATGCTTTGACATCTAATAAAGTAGAAATGATGGAAGAAACCTCGAAGGTTGTGTCTTCAAATTTCATCAAAAGAGTTGTCGTCTAGAGAAAATGCAAGCAGAAAATGTGAGCCTAAGAGAATCCTTGGACCAATAGAGAAAAGAAGACACAGCTAGAAATGCTGAAATCAACCACTTGCAGGGTTTGTTAACCCAAGCCAACTCTAAAAAAGGGAAGTTGCAGTCTTCCCTAAACAATGTGAGATCTCATTTGAAAAGACAAGAAGCAATGAGGAATGTGGCATTGAAATAATTATAGGAGAGGGAGAAAGAAATACAACAGTTGAAAGAAGCTTCTAGAGATGACACCTAAATTCATACCCAGTTGTGTGAGGAGATCCTCCTAAAAGAAGAATACACTCGAAAGCTGAGTGAGACACAAGTCACACTTTCAGAGGAAAGAGAAAGGTTTGAAACAGATGCACGTGAGAAACATAGTAGCCTAGAGAAAGCTGAAAAGAAATTCCTGTATGTGGAAGGTTTGCTGCAGCAAGAACAAGATCACATGTCATGACTTCAACAAGCTTTACAAGATGAAGGTACCAAGATCCTCGCTCTGGAAAATCAGGTTTCTCATGAACAAGGAAAGTGCAGGGAGCTGTAAAATGAGATAAGAGCGAAGGATGAGGAATTCATGCGGTTATCGAACCTTCCCCCCCCTCTGGAGGTTCTTCAAGATTTCTCTCTGATTATAGTGGAATTGTATGTTTCTCATTGGGAGAGAATTAAGAAATATTGCCCTTCGCTGCAACTTGTACTAAGATTCCTAGGAGAGGCACAATCTATTTGTGTTGAAGCAAGTTCTCTCATTAATAACACTATGCTTTTCATTAGTCCTAAGCTCCCCGTAGCTCAGAGCTTCATTCAGATATTGTATGCTTCTCCAAATGAAGAATTGAGAGTAAAAGGAATTACATACCGCAATCAATTAATCAAGAAGACTAACATTTTCATTAACCAGCACAAGGTAATCATGTGTGTATCAACAACGCTTGAGCCTTTGAAGATTTTGGTTCCATACGTCAAGCAACGTGTAGAGAGGTTTGTTTTCCTAGGTCTGCCTTCTCCTTTTCCCATGGATGGCTTTGTGCTAGGGATTGAATAAGTTATGCACCAAATAGAGCAATTACAGCAAGATCAGACCTTCTTATAGTGCCTGAGCAGTTCTACTTCAACGGAGGAAGTCAAGCATCTTGATAGCTCTGAAAATTGATTGCATGAAATTTTCAATTTTTGAGCTCAAATATTGATTTTTTGGGTTTTATTTGTATCCTTTGTGAATGAATCAAGATCTAGGGTTTAGGGTTTTTCAAGACTTCTTAAATTTTATGAAGAAAACCCTAACAATGATATATTCTACTATTAATTTTTCCCACTTATGATCGAGGGTACCCTTTCCATGAGCAGGGCCATCCTATTCCCTAAGCATTATGTGATGATCAACCGGTTTATGAAAAATGAGTTTTTCCAAGTTGCAAAAAATTTCCTTATGACCGGTTTCCTTTTAAATATCCATGCCCATAATTTCCCTAAGCCCAAAATTCCTAATGTATTTTGATTGATTTCTAAAGACATGATGGATCTAATGATTCACGCTTCCTCATGATCAAAGATGTGAGGGTTTTAAAGATCACGACACCGCGAGATTGTACCACATGTTATCAGCGGAAATCGGTGATGTTGGTAGTATAACCAATCGAAGAAATGTGTTACCAGTTCTCGGGTGGTAAAGGTCAGTCTACTAAAAATCCCTTCAATTTGCACGTGTTCAAAATGAACGGAGATGTTTTGTCTTGAGGTAAAAGTATGAACAAATCTGATGACCCCCATGTTCCCGCGATGGAAGTTGCAGGGAGGTTACAGATCACAGCATCACAAGATGATGCCACGTGTCCCAAGGTGATCAGGAAGACCTATGGTGGGACCGTTGACAAAGTTTGATTGAAGGATGATATGGTACTATTTAGTCAGGATTTTGTGGGTCCACGGATATAGATGGAAAGTCAAGTGCTAAGTTGGCAAACAATGATCATTAGATTTGCCAAGCTGGATGAGATCTGCAGTTGAGTTTCAAAAGAGAAGTTAGGAGGGATTTTGAAGGCATCGGTTGTAGCTTGCATGGGAAAGACAAAATGCATGGGATTCAAACTTTTCAATTCAGGATTGATTAGACAGTCAAAGATGATAGCCCGAAGATGTGAAAGGATTTGGATAAGCTTCCAGTTCAAGTGTGATGGATCACGAGTTCTCTGATGAATTCAGAGATTATTCTATTGGCAGAGATCATAAAGCATAAGAATGTACACCCATGGAAGAATAAAATCAGGATAAAATCACTCACATCAGATGAACCTTGACAGAAGAATACAGTAGATGTGATATGCATGAATTCTAGTGTCCATAGCTGGCAGAGTAAACTGAGAGCACTAGAGTGATGATGTTTCAAGAATAGGAGCTACTTGATGAAGTATTGTTCAACTATAAATACAACAAGGTGGTGATTGAATTGGTAGAAGAGTATGAAGCCTTTTCATTTTCTAAATGCAGTTTTTCCTTCTGCAGAGGAAATGATGTTTGAGCAAGCTTGTAGATGGAGTTGCAATATAATCTATGATATTGGATGGATTTTTTCTCTCATGTGTGAGTTTGTCTATTGCCATAGAGGATGTGATAGTGGGGAGGATTTCTAAAGGGGCCATGAAAGCATTTTCTTATGAAGAAAGGCCATGCATGGCACAACCTTTGTGTCCACTATGTCACTGGGTGGCAGGGGGTTTTGAGAGAGAGCTCGCAAAGGAATGAAAAAGGAACATATCTAGGTAGGGAGTGGCAACAATTCATCCATGTAGTTGTATGGAATTTGTGACCCCTCCCCAACATATTATGTTTACCTTCTAACTCCCCATCTCACTGCCTCCAATCCTGGCCATGAAGGTTGAAGCTCCTTCTCTAGTTTAGAGGCGACTTTTCTTCTTGCCAGGATCCCGTTTCATTTCCTAGAAAGGAAACACTCAATAGGACAAAATCAAAACATCTCACACTCCATTCAAAGGTGTTAGAGTGATAACGACATGGCTCAAATGGTTTTACCCCTACCAATTTTCAGTTAAGAACGATGATTCACAGGTGCCAATGCATGTACATGTAAACATTTTTGTAACAGAATTGCATACGGCCTTTTAGGGCTAATTGTTAAAGAATGAATCTACTATTAACATGTGTCTTCTGGCCAAAATATTTTCGCTCCCTTTAATTATATTAAAAGGGAAATTATGGCCGGAAGAAGGGTCCAGATTTTGTTGGAAATATCTTGTAGGTTCAGTTTTCCTGTTCCTTTGGTTTTCCTAGTCTGTTTCTAGTAGCGAGTCAAAGTGAAGCAAACAAGCTATAAAATATTTTAAAGAGAATATAAAGAAGTGTTTTAGTGTCAAATTTTGTACAGGTTCTTGAAGGAGTTATGCATAAATTTTATCTTGTAACAGAGACAACATTTTACTTATAGAAAAATAGAATTCCGACCTTTTTCTCTCCATTGCATGATTCTATGAGTTTTTAAGTGAAACAAATCAAAGGTTTATTTCATTTAGTGCATTTTTATGGTGTATGTATCTTTCTATTTATTCTTGGGCCCAAGGGGTCATTTAAATTGCTTAAATAAAGTTGCAGAATGATAGGACTTATGCAAGGATTTTAGATAAGTAGTTTTGGGTCAGGGTTACAAATGGGATTTATTGTAAGGCAGTATCATCTTAGATCTTATGTTATCGGATCAAATTCTGTCACACTTTCAGGTTTATGTTTCACATCTTTCAGGTGCCCAATGGAGTAAGGCACTAATTAGTGCTTGTAACTGGTTTTGTTTATCACTCTTGTTTTGCTTTCAACTATGAATCTCTACAAATATCAAAATATCATTTGTTAAGTTTTATGTATTTTCTGAAAGTTGTCCCACCCTTTCTCATACTCCAACTTATGGTTGAAGATCACTGAAGGATTTTCCATCCTTGAGCATTCTCCCTTTCAGTTGAGTCTTTTCATGAGATAATCTGCTTTGTTTTCAGTAAGTTCCCAAGTATCATTGCAAAGAGTAGGAGATCTTACTGAAGGGATCACTCTCCCTGGTTCTGTAGAGCCTAAAGTGCAGGGGGACTTTGTGTCCATGTTAATGTTTGTCCAAGCCTAATGGATATTGATAGTTGGAGGTGGCTCTCCATAGATATTTGGAGGAATCGGCTTGGTCTCTTCCTAGTGGTAGTGTAAACCTGTCCATTTTTAGGAACCAACATGTCTCTTGCACCTCCTGGCCCAACTCTACGTGCTCCTAAAGCTGGTCCATGATGAACCAACAAGATTTCCATTTGATGAAGTGATCTGTTTAGACCAAAACTACTAGATTCTGGAAGCTTAGGTGCTACCCTCCGAGGATGAGTGGTTTTTGTTGCAGTAGGTCTTCGATCTATATTTCCTTATTCAGGCATGAAGTCTGGTCTCTGAACCAACAATTTTTGGTTCTAGCATTCCACAAGTAGAATTCCCCATTGAGTCACCAAGAAATGTTAATATTATATCATGATCGTTCATAGGCGGCATTTTGGTATAGTGGCAGTGCCTTCTTTTGAGTTTTGGCCCGCTTTCCTATTCATCAGTACGAGTGCCAAGTGATGTCTCACCGTTGCTCCAAGTGGCTTGATTTTCTCGCCCTGTGTTGAGAGAACGCAGAGCTATTGCGTGGCTCAAGTCTTTTCCTTGGTGTGTGCTTTTTGGCCTCACCATCCCTTGCGTAAAGGTAGCAACACTTGGTGCCCCCATGTTACATGATTTAGTTCTCTTTTCACGCTCAACTTTAGGTCTCCCTCTAGTTTCCATGTGTTTTCCATGGTGATTTGTGAACTAGAATGTGGTTTGCATCGCGATTTTCTTGTTTGACAGGTGCATGGGTCGCTATGATGCAATTGAGGTAACAAATTTGAAGGTTGTTTTCATTGGGAAGCATGTCATGGAGTACCACACTGGGATATTCCTATCAAAAGTGGTTGCTAGGATTTTGCTGATGCTACGTATTGTTTGTTAAGAGCCTGGGGCTCTATATATTCTTTCTTTTCTTGTTTTTTGAGGGGTTCGGACTCTAGAGAGATTTTTAGACTTTGGATCATTGAAGAGGTGTTTATGTTAATTAAATTTGGTGAATGATAGACATGTCAGATTGTGCATATGGCCTTTGTGATTTTTTTATTTGAAACTTAATGGACTGACTTCTGTGATGTTTTCAAATTTAATAACTTTTATGATATATGTTGTGAGACTCCATGGATTAAACTATGTTTTAAGACTTGTTATCTGTTGGATGAATGGTGAATGTCATATTATATTGAATGAGTTTTGTTGAATTATCCTTTCAAATAGTTTTGGGCATGTAGATTGTTGAATGAGCTTTAAAACTGCATGTATCTAGGTTTCATTGGTTGTTAGTACTTTTTAAAATATTTTCGCATATCACCTAAGTAGTGTAGCTTGTTTTTAAGTTTTCTTCTTCCCCTTTTCTCCCCCAATTGTATGAAGAGTCAGCTTCTCAAACCCAAAGGCCATTTAGTGAGTCTCACGTAAAAGGTCCCCCATCACTGAATTTCCCATAAGGCTGTTAGCATTAAATGCAAAATTAAGAGTCAACATATCCCAAAAAAACCCATGATCTACAAAGAGATCTTACATAATATTTATACCAACCCCAGACCTAAAAATTAGGTTGGCCACCTAAAATATAATACAATAAATTCATAACATAAACCCACAACCAAATTATCAACCAGGTCAGCCTAAGATTGAAACAACATAATCCAATCAATAGATCCAACTGAAACTGCATCGAGATCATCCACCAATACGCTACATAAATCGGTCCATAACCTAGCAGAATAAGATGGCATTAGGTCCGGTCCTAAATGCAACACCACCAATAAACAGGAACACAAACAAGATAACCAACAACATCCCGAAAGCCATCTAGAAGCCACACCAACACCACTTATCAAGTGCATCAAAAGATCTTCAACAAAGCTCTACCGCTAAAACCCTTACCAGTGACCAAAAGGCTTACAGAACAAATGATAGCTCCTAAGTCATAAAATCCCAAACCAACTAATCATGATACACATATGAATAGCATGAATGATGGATCCAAACCAAATCCATAAGCTGAAGCATATCAGAGCATAGCGGATCAATATCATAGTCCAACCGCTCTACTGGAACCAATAACAAAACATCAATGCAACATATAATCAATTCCTCCAATTGCCAACAATATCTGCCTTTGGCATTGATGGCAACGTTAGATGTGAAAAACATCCAAGTGCCAAGAAATGCCAAACAAGTCTCCCCCAAAGGAAGAAAACCAACAATCTCCAATAAAATGATATTAAAATGAAGTTAACAAACCCCCCCTATGAATGATATCCCCATTAAGCTCTGATCTCTCCCCTTGATTGATATTCTTTTAAGCTCTATTTTTCACATATATCTCTCCCCCTTTGACATTAATTCAAAAAATATGACATAAACATCAAAGAAAAATCATAAATCCATTAAAACACATAGTTGACTACTCACCCTGAGTAGTAGCACCAACATATCAATCCAAAGTGAATAGTAGCTCTGTAAATGCATACCGGATTCATGCCAACCAGCATCACTTAGGTCTCTACCGGAGGGGCCTAAACCCCCAATCTGTCTCTGAAGTACTCAAATGATTCCTTAGGAAAAGGTTTACTGAAGATATATATAATATGCTCTTTAGTAACATCACATAAACCAATCTGACTACATTTGCTTTGACCTTCTCCTTCAAAAAGTTGTACTTGATAGATATGTGATTTTTCTTAGAATGAAATACCAGATTCTTTGATATGTCAATAGCATCAAAGTTATCACAGTGAATAACTACCGGTTCATTACAATCCACCCTTATATTCTTCAACATTTGCTTCATCCATAGAACTTGTGTACAATTAGTAGCAACAACAACATACTCAGCTTCAACAACAGATAAAGAGGTACATGACTGCTTCTTACTGATCCATGAAACAAGTTTCTTTCCAAGAAAGAAAGCTCCATTGGATGTGCTCTTTTGGTCATCAACATCTCCAGCCCAATCTACATCTGTATATGCACATAGTGTAAAACCATCATCTTTAGGATACCACAAACCATATTCAGTTGTTCCTTGCAAATACCTAAAAAATCCTTTTCACCGCACTCTCGTGATTCTCTCTAGGATCACTTTGATATCTTTATACAATACAAACTGCATTCATTATATCCGGTCTAGTCTGAGTCAGATATAACAAACCTCCAATCATAGACTTGTACCTTGTAGGATTTACCATTGCTGATGCATCTATCTTAGTCAATTTCTCACTTTTAACCATAGGAGTACCAACCGATTTAGAATTTTCCATACCAAATTTCTTCAACAACTCCCTATCATACTTAGTTTGACTGATTAAAATACCTTAATCAGTCTGAGTAATCTGCAAACCTAATAAAATTTCATCTCCTCACATATTATTAGAGAATTCCATAAATAACTAATCCTCACCTCCAAAAATGATATCATCAACAAAGACTTCATCAATCAATATGTCATCATCAGTGATCTTATAATATAAATTACTATTAGCATTACCTTTAATGAAACCAAGCTTCAAAAGATATTTATCCAATCTTGCATACCAAGCTCTAGGAGCTTGTTTCAATCCATATAAAGCTTTCCTTAACCTGCAAACCATGGTTTTGTCATCTAAAAGTGAAAATCCATCAGGATTCTCAATGTAAACTTCCTCTTCAAGATATCCATTCAGAAATGCACACTTAACATCCATCTGATAAACCTTGTAGTTCTTATGGGCAACATAAGAAAGAAATAATCTCACAACTTCAATCCTAGCTACCGGAGCAAAAGTCTCATCATAATCAATTCCTTCCTTCAAAGAATATCTTTTACAAACCAATCTAGCCTTATTCCTCGCAACTTGTCCATCTTCATTCAGTTTATCCCTAAAAACCCATTTAGTCCCAATAACATTCTTCTTTTTAGGCCAGGTGTTGGTGTAAATAATTATTCATCTTGGATATTATTACACCTTACTTAAGTTTACTTAGGAAATACATTTCATATTAGTTTGGGTATGAGACACTTGGGTTTTTGTGCCACATTGGGATAGTGTGTGTAGGAGAATTTCCACCTTTTGTGGACTTAGCTTGTTGTTACATTCCACATTCAGTGGATGATCCACCTCATGTGGAATATTATATTGTTTCTCCTACCTACCCACACCTATTTCCTACCTACCCTTGTTTCTTATTGAGCCACATGTCATGTTTGTGTGCTCACATATCCATATAGCCTTGCCTATATAAGTAGGCTCATATTCATTGTATGTAATGCTTGATGATCCGGTTGATCAGTATTTTCATCTTGATAGAATATAATTTATTTCTATCATCTATTTTGTCTCTCTATTGTATTTTTCATTGAGCCCTAGATCTTGGCAAAATATCACATGGTATCAGAGCCTATAGGGATTCATTGATTAGTCTTTTGGAGACATTTTGGAGGCTTCAATTTTCAAATTTGGGGATCTACTATTTTTGGGGGTGTCATACAATGATTTGGACATCACAGTTGCATTCGGGAGGCCATTTCCATGAATTTTGACTATAAAGTCGACTATATTTGGTGAGATTTTTTTTTTTTGCAGACCCCCTCGGTGATCTTGTAGGTTGTTCCACATGTGCTGCCATACCCTAACCTGCAGCTGCCATCGCCGGCGCCCATACTCCATCTGGCTAGCCCCTATGGATCCTCCCGACACTCGCCCCTCTCGGGCCCGGCCCCTGCGACAACCCCTCCGGCCAGGCCTCCACCGGTTCTTTGTCGCCTCCAGGACCCAACCACACCATTGCCGGCCTTTCGACTCCTGGCCACCACCTCCAAGACTTGACCAGACCCGGTCGTTGAAATCGCAGCAGTCCCGCCGGCCGACACCTTCCTGCTGGAAGGCAGCCCGCCAACCACGCCACTTGTTGGGCCCCTCAGCCACGCAGGTCGATCCTCTCTACACCATGTGGCAATGCCTAAGAGGTCCCATCAACATTGTTAGTAGTCTACTAGACATCCAAGTGGTGGCCAGATATTTGCTTGGTCATCTGATCCGTACTGCCACGTGCCGACACATCAGCTTGCACAATCAGCCAGTCCGTACTGTACGGACATCGAATGGACAAGGAGGCCATTTTTTTTTTGATGGGCAGATGAGCATCAATTTTCAGCCCTTTATTTGCTGACGTTAGTGCCACATCAGTAGTCTTTTGAAATTTTTTTAACCCCCTCTCATTGAGCTTTTCAGTTTTGTAGTTTAACTTTGGAAGGCCATATCTTGCTCATTTTTGCTCCTTTTTTGGTGCAATTTTTTTTGAAATGGGCTATAATTTCATGCTCTTCATAGTGGTGGAAGAATTTTGTGATTTTGATGAACTTATTTTTCATAAATTGTAGATATTCATGACTATACCTATATAATCCCCGATTTTGCAACTTCAGAGGCTTCGTTTGGGGTCATACGACCCCCTTTTCAAGTGCCATTTTTTTTTTGAAATTGCATAATTATTTGTCTACTTTCATAATCTGCCATTATTTTGTAGTGATTTTAAGTAGAAATTATACTTTCAGTATTTGGCCATTCTTGGCATATTTGGTACTTGTATTTCGCTTTGATCTCAGTTTAGATCACTAGCAGTATTTGTTGAAGTCTCTTATATCTCATTTTCAGAAGTTATAAATTGAAATCAGAAGTCCAGTTTGCCTTGTTTTGCAAGTGGCCCATTGTATACGCACTAAGTATAAAGTTCCAAATCACCATTTTGGGGGGGTGTCTTGTGTGATTGTGCCTCTCTCTATCTTGTGTTTTTTAATTTTGGTGCTATGGGTTCTCCTAAATTTCCACTTTTAACTCCTCATAATTATGCTTCATGGAAGATTAAGTCTTGGAGTAAACTAATTGAAAAAGGACTCATTCATTATGTAAATGGAACTATTACAGCACCACCTGATCCTAAGGCTGATCCTAATGCTCAAATTGAATGGCTTAGTAAAAATGCTATGGCACTTGGAACTCTTAGAAAGTATGTATCAGATGATGCCATTTTTCACATTGAGAAGTGTACAACAATTAAAGAGGCTTGGGATATTTTAAAGAAATTGTATGGTCAAGTTGATGAGATTAAGGGCTACAAGCTTGATAGTGAACTCACAACTTTGGATCCCAAGGATTTTGATAAAATCCAAGATTATGTCACAAAAGCAAATGAGCTAAGAGAAAAGCTAAAGGATTGTGGAATTGACAAAAAGGATGCTCAATTGGTTTATAACTTGTTGGGCAATCTTCCTTCAGAGTATGCATCATTTGTATCTAGCTTTCACACCCATAAGTTAGCTCAAGGTTCCTCATACACTTCTCCCTCATTTGATTCATTCATGAAGATGTTGCTACTTGAGCAATCTAAGTTGACCACAATGGGGATTCTCAAATCTACAAAGTCACAAGCTTTGGTGGCTAACAAAGGGAATCAAAGCAATCAAGGAAAAGGCAAGAATCAAAAGCAACCTAAGTCAAAACCACATCAAGATGGATCACAATCTTCCTCTCCACAACAAGGTGATTCACCATTCTCACCTAAGAGGAAATCATATAAGGACAATCCTTTTTGTGGATATTGCATGAAGTCAAGACATGATGAATATCATTGTTATAAGAAGGGTATTGATGAGTTGAAGAATCTTCTTGAGAAGAACAAAATCAACCTACCTTCTAGAATGTCTACATCGGCTTCTTCTTCCAAGGATAAAGTAAAGGATCACTCTTTTGGGATAGATAAAGGAAAGGGACAAGCTCTTTGTGCTACTACAAGTCATGATTTAGGGAGATGGCTTCTAGATTCAGTGGCTTCTCATCATATGGCATCTTCGCAGTCTATGTTTTCTACATTTGAGCCTTGCCACATGCCGCAGATTTTGATGGGAAATCATACATACATGGATGTGATTCGGAAAGGATCTATTGCCATTGGGGATAACTCCTTCAATGATGTGGTGTGTGTACCCCACTTGACAAACAATATTCTTTCCATCTATCAAATCACACATGGGGCAACTAGGAAAACTGTGGAGTTCACACCTAATTCAGTTATCATTAGAGACTTGGAGAGTGGAGCCATCATTGCAACTGGGGTGGTTGATCATACATCTCGGTTGTACTCTTTTTCACATTTTGGTCATATTGATGAGTTTGATTCTTCCTATGTTGATGATTCATATTTTGAGGAGAACATTGGGCACTTGAACTTGGGGATTCTCACATGTGACCCCATTCTTGAGCCTTGCATTTCATCTCCTTCTCTTGATATCACACCACCTATTGCACCTGATGATGCAACTAGTGTGACAGTTTTTCTTGCTTGTGATTTAGTGCAGCAGGATATTCCATGTCTTCCAACTTCAGTTGATTGGGATGCCTACTTGACATACATTGCAGGTTTGTTTGTGGAGTCCTACATTGCATATTTGAGAGACATCATTGATGACATTCATCTTCTCTTTGATGAAGGTGATCCTTCTTTGATTGTTGCGAGGGATCACTCTAACCCTCTTGTGCATTCTCTACATGATCAATCTTTAGAGGTTGACATGATTGTGGATACTTTTGTACAACACTTGGAGGAGGTCTCTTTATCTTTTGAGGAGACATGTGAGTCTTTGGATATTGTTCTACATTTTTCTCCACTAGATCTTGGAGTGCCTTTTTCAGTAGTGTGGCACAGTTTACCACCTTTGGAGGGGGTAACTTTTAGCATTAACATGGGGACACTTGAGAAGTTTTCAAAGATTCTATTCAGCATGAGTATTTTTCCTACATCTTCCCTTCATGGTCGGGGAGACTTCATGGATCCACCTTTGGTTTTGTTTCTTCCTAAGGGGAGGAATGTGGTTCGACGTTCGTGGAGCAATTTATTCATTCATCATCGAGCTTCTATCATTGGTGTAGAATCCACATTGAAGGGGGGCTTCCTAGTCTCTCTTCTTCTTCTCTCATATGGGGGGGACTTTTTCCTCACATGGGGTTTTGTTCTTCACATACTTCTATGAGAGTTTCTTTTATAGCTTTCATCTCTCTTTTGGGGGAGGGTTTTTTCCCATTGGGTTTTTCTCTCTTTCCCCACTTTGTGAGAGATTTCATTGCATTGGTTTGCATGTATTTTCATTTGTACATGGGTACCTAACATGGCCTAGTATTCGAGACCCATCTTGCACTGCTTAGTTGCATTGTAGACTTAAGTGCATTCCCCTAAGTTGCACTTAAGGGGGGGTGTTGGTGTAAATAATTATTCATCTAGGATATTATTACACCTTACTTAAGTTTACTTAGGAAATGCATTTCATAGTAGTTTTGGTATGAGACACTTGGGTGTTTGTGCCACATTGGGATAGTGTGTGTAGGAGAATTTCCAACTTTTGTGGACTTATCTTGTTGTTACATTCCACATTCAGTGGGTGATCCACCTCATGTGGAATATTATATTGTTTCTCCTACCTACCCATACCTATTTCCTACCTACCCTTGTTTCTTATTGAGCCACATGTCATGTTTGTGTGCTCACATATCCATATAGCCTTGCCTATATAAGAAGGCTCATATTCATTGTATGTAATGCTTGATGATCCAGTTGATCAATATTTTCATCTTGATAGAATACAATTTATTTCTATGATCTATTTTGTCTCTCTATTGTATTTTTCATTGAGCCCTAGATCTTGGCAAAATATCACACCAGGGAACTAAAGTCCATCTATTATTATTTTCTATCTTATCTAATTCCTCTTCCATAGCTTTCATCCAATATTCATCTTACATGCTTCAATTACTGATGCCAATTCAACTTGAGAAATTAAGCATACCTCATTAGCTACCAACCTTCTTCTATTCATCACTCCTTTATTCTTGTCTCCAATAACCTGATCTTCTCAATGATTTAACCTAACATACTTTGGAGTCTTTTTATTTTTTGTTCCTCTACTCTGATCTTCAGTTACTGCTGAATTTTCTGATACTTCCAGAGTAACTGGCTTAACATTTTGTTCCAGTGTAGATGCTACCAGTTTAGTTATGATTATTTCTACTACCGGTTCTCTCATAAGTTTTGATTTGACTTCCTTTCAACTCATCCACCTTGACATTAGAACTCTCCACAATTCTCTGCAATCTTTTGTTATAACATCTATATGCTTTGCTTTCATTAAAATAACCAAGAAATATCCCTTCATCACATCTAGGATCAAAATTTCCAATGGAATCATCTCTTTTAATATAGCATTTACTACTAAAGATTCTAAAATACGTAACTGTAGGGGTGTGAACAAACCATAACTCATAAGGTGGCTTACCAATGTCTCCTTTGACATGAACTCTGTTGAATGTGTATACTGTCATTCTCATAGCTTCTCTCCAGTAGACATGAGGTATATTAGCTTCCATCATCATATTTCTAGCCACATCTAGGATAGTTTTTTTCTTTCTTTCCTCAAATCCATTCTGCTGAGGTGTCTGGGGTGCAGATAATTGTCTTCTTATCCCATTCTTTTCACAATAACTGCTAAATTCACCAGATGTGAATTCTCCACCTTGATTTGACCTTTAGTATTTAATCTTCAATCCTATGTTTGTCTTATCTTTAGCTTTAAAAATTTTAAACTTTTCAAATGCTTCATATTTCTCCCTTAGAAAAGTAACCCACATCATTCTAGAATAGTAATCAATGATTAGCATAAAATATCTATCACCTTGAAAACTTTTAATTCTACAAGGACCACACAAATCAATATGAATAAGATCAAGAAAATTATTAGATTTTTCTTGTATACTCTTAAAATAATTTCTAGCTTGCTTTCCCATTTGACATTCCTTACATATCGGATTATAGGGCTTCACAATCTTAGGTATATCTCTAACTGCCTTAGTAGAACTAATATTTACAATGCAAATAAAAGTCACATGACACAAAATCTTATGCCATAGCCAACTCTCATCAATTTGTGCAATTAAACATATCTTCTCACCAGAGTTCAAATGAAATATGTTACCTTTAGTCTGAGTATCAATTGCAGTCTCTAATCCAGATCTGTTGATAATCTTGCATTTTTCATCCTTGAATTGTAATTGAAATCCCTTATCCACTGACTATCCTACACTCAAAATATTATGCCTTAAACCTTTAACATAATAAGCATTATCACTATCATGCTTACCATCCAATGATATATTTCCTCTTCCCTTGATCATGCATGCTTTGTCATGTCGAAATCTAACCAAACCGCCATCAAATTCTTGCAAAGATAGAAACTTCCTTTTATCTCCAGTCATATGATGTGAACATCCACTATCTATCACCTATTCATCCTTGTCTTAAGCTTTAGCAGCAAGGGTCTTTTCTTTAGGTACCAGATCATCTTCCTTGATAGCCAAGGATACCCATTCTTTTCCATTATCGGATTCACTAGCTGAATCTTGTGTTAGTTCAACATCATAATCAATCACACCTTCCTCATCCGCATAGTAGCATGATTTGTCTTTGTTCCTCTTGTACTAATGCTTGTTTTGATAATCATGGTTAGGCCTAAAAGATGTTCTATCTTGTTTCTCAAATCTTGAATTCCTTTCAGGACATCTAAATGCAAAATGACCTATCTTATTACATGCAAAACATTTAAAAGGTGATTTTCCTTCATACTTACTTCATGTCGGACCTTTAGGTACTCTTCTAGCAAATAGGGCTTCAAGTTGTTCAAACTCTTCATCTTATTTCTTCATTTCCTCCAGTTCCTTAGCATATAAGACTTTCCAATCACTCTTGCCAGTAGATGATGCAGATGCATGAAAACCAAGTTCAGATTTTGTAACTCCAAAAGCACCAAATTCCTCAAGCTCAAAAGAAAATAACTTCCCAACCAAGGTATCCCTATTTACAAAGGTGTTTGTCATTTTTCTCAACTCATTATTTGTAGTAGCCTTCATCTTATAATTTGGTGGAAAATCTCTCAATGCTTTAGAGACTATTTCATCTTTGCTCAGAGATCCACCACAACACTAAATTCCCAGAACAATTTCATTAACTCTCTCCATAAAAGCAGTAAACCTTTCATCTTCTTCCATTTTCGGGTTCTCATATCTCACCCGATAACCATCAAGTTTAGAAATTTTAACAATAGGCTCACCTTCATTCAAAGTCTTTAATTTATCCCATGTAGCCTTTGCATTTGATTTGTTTGTTAGTCCCATAACTTGCTGATTAGAAAGTGCACACAAAAGGGTTTCTCTAGCTCTACAATCATTTTAAATGTCCTTATCCAAACCTGGTGGTGGAGGATTTCCAGATGTCAAATTATGAGGTGTATATCCTTTCTTAGTGATCTCCAAAATATCCTTACCAAGACATCTCAGATGAGTCTCCATCTGAATCTTCCTTACTTTGTAATTTATTCCATCAAGCCTAGGAATTTCTCTCCAGAAAACAATTGCAGATGAACTTGATAAACTTGGACTATTAGATGCCATAGGATCTTCCTCAAGTGGTTAACCTTTTGCAGAGAGGACCAAGCTCTGATACCAATTGTCAGATAGCTCAGAAAACTGGTGGACAACTAAGAGGAAGGGGTGAATCCATTGTCAATAGATTATAGAACTTTAAGCATTAAAACCTTATTACTGGAATACATAAACCAAATACCAGAATAACAGATATAACAGTTAAGCATAAATATAAACCACGGAACATTTACCAACCATCCACAAAAGATAACACCAAGATTTGTACGTGGAAAAACTGGTAAAGGGAAAAACCACAGTAGGAATCCTACCCACAGTCAGATAATACTTCTGCAGTGTGTGATTGAAAAAAGAGGGGCCTGCACATGCAGGAAGTCCAACAACCTAGAGTGCACTTCTCATCACAAAAGGAGCCTCACTGACTACAAAATAAATCCAGACTACAATTCAGAAAGAAGAGTGAACTGCAAGAACAACATCTCTTATGCCTGAGTACAGTTCCAGTTAAGCTCAGTATTGGAGGTCTTAAACCTCTTCCACCAACCCAATTCGATCACCTATGATCAACCAAAACCTCTACATATGATTACAACCTTATTCGCACACAGATAATCCTATATCCCAAAAAAACCCATGATCTACAAAGAGATCTTACATCATATTTTTACAAACTTGGGACCTAAACAATTAGGTTGGCCACCTAAAAGATAATACAATAAATTCATAACATAAACCCACAATCCAATGATCAACCAAGTTGTCCTAAGACCAAAACAACATAATATAATCAATAGATCCAACTTGAAATGCATCAGGATCATCCACCAACACGTTACATAGATCGGTCCATAACCTAGCAGAATAAGATAGCATTAGGTATAGTCCTAAATGCAACACCATTGATCAATAGGAACACAAACAAGATAACCAATAACATTCTGAAAGCCATCTAGAATCCACACCAACACCACTTATCAAGTGCATCAAAATATCTTCAACAAAGCTCTGCCGGTAAAACCCTTACCTGTGACCAAAAGCCTTACTAGAACTAATGATAGGTCTTGAGTCATCAAATCCCAAACCAACTAATCATGATACACATCTGAATAGCGTGAATAATAAATCCAAACCAATTCCACAAAGTGAAACATACCAAAGCATACCAGATTAATATCATAGTCCAACCGCTCTACCGGAACCTACCAAAACAACCAGTGTAAACAGCCAAAACAACTAGTACCTTCTACAAAATAAAAATTAATATGTATAGGGAGGGAAACACCTCCATCAACTTTCTCACCATTATAGGTGGAAACATAAAAGGTCTTACAAATTGAAATGATGAGGTCACTATCCCCAAAATCATCAAAATGAAAATCAATGAAGAAGCTATATGTGAATTGATTTCCAACCACCACTCCTCAATCATTATGGAGCTTGTACGAGTGGATTTAATAAAATTGATACAAGGCCTTATGCACAAACTCTTTGCATGAGTGGTAAGTTAAATTCTAATGATATATTAATAAAATGTGCTATAAATAGGAGAGGGTTAAGAAAGAAAAGGAAGAATTTAGCTTATGAGCTCTAAAACATTACCATTAAGGGTAGACAAACTAATAAAAAACAACCATGGGTAGGGAGCAAGTAATAAAGTTGAACTTTCAAACTATGAGAAAATTAGAAATAATGTTGATGGTACAATTTATACAAGGGGAACTTCACTTACTATTTAGAATCTCTCAATGGTCATGACCTAGTCATTTCCATTGAGTTTATTATTGAACACATCTTAAGACTGAGAAGGGGGGTGAATCAATCCAAACCTTAAAAATACTAAACTTAAACTTCATTTTCCCTGGACACTGTCAACTTATCTTTAACCTTATCAGTGGCAATCAAAATAGGACAATGAAACACGATGCATAAGAGAACATCAAATTAATGTAGAAAACCCAAATAGGGAAAAACCACAGTGAGAGTCAATTCACAATATATTAAATGATTACAAATCTATTTTAGACTCATTGCCAAGGAAGTGCACTACTACCTAAAAGAAGTTGTAGGCTGAAATGCACTATCCTAGGGCAAGATACTTAAATAATTGTAGGATGAATCTCACAGCTCCAAGGAAAGATACATAAGGACTTGCAACCTGAAGCTCTCTACTCTAGGGCAAGATACAACAACTTGCTAAGAAGATCCACTATCTTCAAAATAGGTGCATGAGCATCTAAATCAGCAAGATAAATTCTTCTCCAAGTATGAAGTTGTACTTGAACCACTAATACAAGCAACCAACTCCAACAAAAATCACCACCACACTTTCATTGTCTTTGCATCACGACTTTACAAATGATATGATCATTAAAGCACACTCACACATGCTCTAACTCAAACACTCACAACACATCCATACTTCAAAACACACCTCAATCCATACTTGTTTGATCTTCTATATATACCATTTACATTTCAAATCATCAATTAGGTCAACTAGAACATGGGACAAGCCTAAGTCCAATTAATTTGGACACCAACTATAATTGTGGTGAATGTGATCCAATCCAGGAGATAGAGAAAACCTAAACATTACACTTCTTTAAGTGGATCCAAATAATGCACATGTTATTGCGCATCATCCAAGGATGACAATGAGGTAATGTGTAGATAAATAATGTAGCACATAACTAGTCGACCCAAAAACATATCATCCAAATGAATTGACTTAATGTGGATCCCCACACACCAAAGGTAGGACCCAAATAAAACTTAACATTCTCTCCAAAGTTCACAAATATCATTAAGATCAAGCTAGAAAACAAAACCATATCATTCATACCACAATAACTACCCAGAAAGACAACATCAGATACAATGCAACACCAAATTGATCATTCAACATCATGTGCATCACATGAGGACATTCCTAAAACATCCAACAACATTCTCAAATACTTATTTCTCATTGTCACATCTATACGTGCTAGTGCAACACAAATAGATACAAAACACTTCATTGACAAAATGTTAGGAAACATAGTCCTAAACACAACATCAATAAAATATTCTTGAAACTAGAACTGAGACAATTCACAAACATTACAACCATGTCCTCCAAATTAGAGCACCTAAAACATCAATGTGGAGGAATACAGAGCATTTTTTGGACGAATCAGATCCATTTTTGACCAAAAAAACCATACTATCAGCAAACAACAATCACTACCCACATCAACTGCAGCACTAGCAATATGAAAAGATAGAAAGGCAATGTCCATAGAGCATAAACATCATGTTCAAATTTTCAAGACTAAATCATTGATTGTAGAGAAATGTGGACCCTTCTTCTAGCTAGACTTTAAATACTCTTTCCTACATATCACATCTCATCATACTACAAACATTCCAAAAACAACATTAGCTTGAAAAAGAGTTTCAAGGCTAAGGAAAACATGTCCTAATCATCATCACCATCATCATGCTAAAAATCAACAACTTATCATCATTATAATATCATCATTATCATTAACACATCATATTGAATATAGACATCAAATACCAAGAAAGGTGCACATCCACAACCTAAAGAAACTACAATCATCAAGCATCAATATTGTATAACATCTTCCTTAACAAACCATAACAACATAATAAAGTGAATGGCCACACAATTCCCATCATCAAGGACAACACATATTGTCATACATCAAGTTGACATCAATGACAATACATATTGCCAACAATATCCCCCTTTGTTATTGATGCAACACCATATATAACATTACAAACATCTGCACAGAATCCCCCTATCAACATTATCTCTTTCACATAGTATCTCTCCACCATAATTGATATCTCTCCCCCTTTGACAACAAGGACAAAGGGAAAAAATATATACCTCATCATCATTCCAACACCTAGCCAAGAATAGATAATTATCCCCTTAATTTTGTGTCCAAATCATTCTTCCCTTACAACAACAACAATAAATCAACTACCTTCTCCCCCTAAGAGAAACACTCAATATCGATCCAAAACTAAGAATATATCTTGAAATTCTCCACTTGGATGGATGCACCATTATATGCATCTTAGTTGGAAGGAGGGGAAATAACCCCTAGCTTTTATTAGAGATACTCCAAGGTATTATTTGGGAGTGCTTTAGTAAATATGTTTGCAATCTGATCCTTAGTGGTCACATACTCCAATCTAGTTTCCTTCTTTACAACTTTCTCCCTTAAGAAGTGACGCTGGATAGAAACGTACTTGGTTCTTGAATGCATCACATGATTATTTAAAATATTTATTACAATAGTAATATCACACATAATAGGAATGGGCTCATAAAAAATTACCTTGAAATATTTCAAAGTCTACCTCATCCACATCACCTAGAGTAAAATAGGATGTTGCAACAATATACTATACTTTTTAAGTAGATAAGGAGACTAAATCTTACTTCTTGTTGAGACAAGAGACCAATGTTCCTCCCAAGAAAAATACACTTCCACTTGTACTTCTTCTATCATCAACATATCTATCCCAATAAATATCTGTGTAAGCCATGAGAGAGAAATCATTATCCTTCTTGTACCATAGACCATAATTAGATTCTCTTTTAAATATCTAAATATCCTTTTGACTACCACATAATGAGATTAAAGGGGATTTACTTGATATCTAGAAACCATACATACTGCATGCATAATATAAGGTCTAGAAGAAGTCAAGTATAAAAAACCACCAATCATAGATCTATACTAAGTCTAATCAACTTATAGATATCCATAATCCTTATTGAAGTGACAACTAGTACCATGGGGGTACTTAATAGTTTATCATTCTCCATACCAAACCTCTTTAACATCTCCTTAACATACTTTTCTTGAGAAATAAAGATTCCATTATCTAACCAAGTAATTTGAAGGCCAAGAAAGAAGGATAACTCACTAATCACTGATATCTCAAATTCCTTCTACATTTCCTCTACAAATATTCTACATGCCCTATCTTCTCCTCCAAAGATGATACCATCAACATATACAACTACTATGAATAATTTTTCATCCTGAATTTTGAAATAAAGATTGCTATCTATTGTACCTTTCTTGAATCCTTAGTGCAGATGATACATGTCCAACCTAGCATACCAATCCCTAGGGGCTTGCTTGTGACTATATAGTATCTTTTTCAATTTGCATAATATGTTTGGATCTTTTTCCAACTGAAATCCATTAGGTTGTTGTATGTATACTTTTTCTTCTAAATCTCCATTCAAAAATGTTGTCTTGACATCCATCTGATATACCTTGAAGTTTTTGTGAGTAGAAAAAGCTAATAACATTATAACTACCTCCATTCTAGCCACCAGAGAAAAAGCCTCCTCAAAATCAATGCCTTCTACTTGAGAATATCCTTTACAAACCAATCTAGCCTTTTTTTGGAACACCCACTTGGTCCTAATATAATTATTGTCAGCATGTCCAAGAACAAATTTCCATGCTTGATTCTTCCTAATATGATCAAGTTCTTCTTCCATAGCTTTGATACATCCTTCATGCTTGCATGCATCTAAAAAATGTTTAGTCTCAACTCTTGATAGAAGACAAATATTTACCTATTCACTTGCCTCGGCAAGTCTCCTCCTAGTCTTCACTCCTTCATTCTTGTCAACAATAATCTTATCTTAGTAGTGATTCTTTTGAAAATATCTTGTTGGAGGCTTGGGGTTTTTTTCTAATTCCTTTTCCTCTATTTTTTTTCTTCTTCCTCCTCTTCAATGTAGGAAACAACATCAAGTCCATAATCCTTGAGTACTAGTGTAATCTAATCCATATCTTCATTTACTATGACATTTTCTCTTTCAACTATCTTCTTGAGTCCTTTGTTCAAAGATTTGTAGGCCTTGCTTCTTTTTGAGTAACCATGAAAGATTCCTTCATCAACTCTTGAATCAAAATTTTCAAGATCATATTCATCTCTTTTGATATAGCATTTGCTTCCAAAGATTCTGAAATACTTGACAATATCAAGTCTTTTATACCAAATCTCATAAGGGGTATTAGAATTATTATCTCTCACCTTAACTCTATTAAGCATATGCACCACTATATGCACAACTTCCTTCCAATAAACATTTGATAGATTCACATCTTTCAACATTTTTCTATCCATCTCTTGAATAAAGCTATTTTTCCTTTCAACAATCTCATTCTACCATGGTGAAAAAACGAATGCCTCCTAATACCATGCTCTTCACAAAATATTTCAAACTCATTTGATTTAAATTCAACTCCTCTATCAGACCTTAAACATTTGATCTTAGAATCCATTTCATTTTCAACCACAGATTTAAAAACCTTAAATCCATCTAAATCTTTTGATTTCTCTTTTATAAAAGTAACCCACGTCATTTTAGAGTAATCATCAACAAGTATCCTAAAGTACCTTTCACCATTAAGTGCCCTTCTCATGGTAGGTCTGTATAGATTGGTATGTATTAGCGCCAAAGGTTTTGAAGTAGAAAACTCCTTGTTCTTGAATCTCGTCTTCAGTTGTTTCCCCATATGAAATTCCTTGCATAATGTGTTTGTGAGCTTGGTAATTTGTGACATATCTCTAACTACATGTGTAGAACTAATCTTCACCAAGTTATCAAATTTTAATTGTCCCATCCTCTTGTGCCAAAATAAATAGTCATTGCATGGAGCAATTAAATAGCTACCATCTATAGCTTCCTTCAAGTAATACATATTTCTATTAGTTATTGTTTCTTTTGTAATCAGTCTTCTAGTGTTACCTTTTCTAATTTCACAAACCTTATCATGAAATTTAAGTTTATATCCTTTATAACACATTTTACTAACATTGAGAAGATTGTGACTCAAACCCTTAACATACAAAACATCCTCTGTCTTTATCTTCCCATGAATGGATATTGTCCCTTTTCCTTAGACCTAAGCAGATTCTATATCATCAATCTTGACCAATCCACCATTTTTTTTTTCAAAATTGATAAAATGTATTCTATCACTTGTCATGTGGTTTGGGAAACCATTATCAATCATCCATGCATTCGGCTCCTCTTTTTCTTGTAGAGAAGACAACATAATTAACGATCTTTTTGTTGAACCCATAGTGAGACTAAGAGAGGGGGTGAATCAATTTGAAACTTCAAAGCATATTAATTATAAACAACATCTAATCATTCTACAACAATACAGAAAACACATCAATCATTAACACATGAACACCATATTTACGTGGAAAACCCAAAGAACAAAAAACCACGGTGATAATTAAACTCATAATATGAATAGAAATGATTACAATGTTTTAGGCTTACTACCAAGGAGCAAAAATACCTGATGGAATTACAAAGCTAAGGCACACTACCTTACGACAAGATACATGGACTTCCACAACTGAGGCACACCGCTTCAAGGCAATATACAAAATGCTACTAAAGCACTCATTATAATTTAGCAACAAAATAAATAGTAGAACTAATATGAGAAGGATCTCCTAAACATTAGATTTTCCTTGAAAATCAATATCAAGCAACCAACATCATGGCAAACATCTTTGACCACTATCATTATCTAAATGTACTCACAAAATATGTCACCTTCAAAGCTCTTTACCATCTTTTGCACATTTGCACTCTCAAATCTACTTGCTTATCATTCACATATGTTTCTCATTAATTCACACTCTATACATACTCAACTCATATAACTATACTCCTTAAATATAAGATAGATCATCAAAAACCTAACTGAGGGTTGGCCAAAATTGGAATAAACAATATTGTATAAAATAAGAAACTCGGACCTAAAATACTCAAGGCGGTCCACTCTAGAAGAAAGAGGGGACCTAAATACATTATAACACATCCTTCCAAGATGAATCCAATGATCTGCTATTGCAAATGTGATGTTGATGACTGTTTTGGTTGTCATTGATGTTAACATATGGTTTTGGTATTGGTGATCTGGAAGTTGCGTTCCCAGAATCTTTGGTGCTCTAGAAGATGTGTTTCAGTTAATATTCAGTGCAGATTGATTGAGTTGATGCTGATTTGGATTTTCTCTATTTATCGGATATGGTGTTGATCATTTGTACTCATGAGTATCTTGGTTCCATTCATATTGTTGTTGGGTAGTGCTATTTTGTGTCCAAATTAGATTCAGAATTTGAGGATGAGTAACAACATTTGTGTAGGGTGTGAGTCATGATTTGGATATGAAATTTGTGATGGATATAACATGTTGATATGACTAATGATGTGTTTCATGGTATGGTCTACTTCTCATTCCTTCCCACCACTAGAATACTTAGTGTTGACCTATTTTAGATCTTTGTCTTGGCAAACATAGAAGATTATGTTTCTTGGAGACAATATAAATATAAGGATGATCTAAATGAGTTTGTGGCAATTTATATGGAAGATATGTGAGATTGAAAAGAAAAAATCTGATTGTTGATGAAGTGTGAAGTGTGATGTTGCTAAGAAAGCACCAAAAGCAATTTTGATATTGCAGATTGTATTACAGTGTGGATTATTTTTCCTTCTTTCTTTCTTCCTTTGGCACTAAGCCTTTTTTGGGGAAATGAGCCCACCTACAATGAGCATTCTAGTAGTGAGCCACCCTTTTTAAAAATCACCTTAATCGGTGTCACCTCAATCGATGTTATATATTGAGAACTAACATTCTTCATGGTTTTTCCCTTCTTGGGTTCTCCTTGTCATATATGGTGTTCATTGTGTGATCTGTGTTGTGTATGTGCTTTCATATTTTATCTTCTTTAATTAATTATGTTGGTTATTATGGATGTGTGAATCTATTGAAGAAAAAAATTAAGTTGACAACTGATTCACCCCCTCCCCCTTAGTTGCCCAGATATTTAACATCACAGATGCTAACACATCCTCCAAAGTCGCCATCAAATGTAACATATAGATAGGTAGTAAATCTTCTTAATTAGTTGGCCAAAGACATCTTTCAATGCAAATTATGTCATGTTTATCTCCACACACAATGGTGAGACCCATAACAACATTCTAACTCATTCTCTAATGCATATCTGGTCCAAAGAACATGATCTAAAAAAGATAATCTATTTAGACACACTAAAGCAAAACACAATTGAATATTCCAAACACAAATCAACATAGCTCTATTGTGGAACAGAACCACCAGAGAAAAAAAATGAGAATACTACATGAGCAAAATAATCATGTCTAGTAAATTGCAACATAAACTTTAGCATATCTAGAGGCCACTAAAGACTTTCAAGACTAGTCTAACAAACACTCTTACTGTCAGAGAATAATAACAACTAACTTCTGCAAACCAGAAGCAATAAGTAGTGTTTCCTACATACATTGCCATAACCAATCACTAAAATATCAAACTCATCTACAAAACCAGTCATAAAATAAAATAAGAACATATCCAGACCAAAATCCATCTAGACAACCAAGGTTGATATTAATGACAACCATACAAACTCATATTTCCAACAATCTCCCCCTTTGTCATTGATGGAAACACTTGAGTATGACAAATAATTTATCTCCATATCAACAAGTTATCTCCCCCTTCAACATCAAAGACAAAGGGCAAAACACAATATACTGATCATCCAACACATACTCCACTACTCCCCCTGAGAGTAGCAACAACATCAATCCAAGAGATAAAAGATAAGCTTTAAATCTCCCTTGGAAAGAGGCACCATGACTATGCATCTAGTTTGAAAAAGGAGGGGCAATACCCCTAGTTTATGCCTGAGATACTCAAAAGTATCCTTTGCTAATGTCTTATTAAAAATGTTTGCACAACCTGTTCTTTTGTAGAAATATACTCCAATCTGACTTCCTTTTATGCAACCTTCTCCCTTAAGAAATGATATGGGATTGAGATATGTTTAGTTATTTAATGCATTATCAAATTATTTGAAATATTTATAGCACTTATTATCACACATAATAGGAATATCTTCGTCATATACCACTTTGATATCTTTAAGAGTCTATTTCATCCATATAACCTCAATACAACAAGATGCTACTAAAATGTGTTATGCTTCTACAGTAGATATCTATCTTCTTAACCAAGAAACCAACTTGTCCCCCAAGAAAAATGTACCTCCACTAGTACTTTTCATGCCATCAATACTTTCAGCCCAATCAGTATCTATGTATGCTTTTAGCATGAAATATCCATTCTTCTTATACCAAAGACCAAAATTTGGAGTCCCTTTCAAATACTTGAAAATCCTCTTTACAACTTGCTCATGTGAATACTTCAAATTAGCCTAAAATATTGCAACTAAATAGATAGCCTACATGATAGATGATCTAGATATATTTAAATATAACAATCCTCCAATCATAAATCTATATTTCTTCTGATCAACTTCTAGAGATACATCATCTTTACTCAATTTACAACCAATAGTTAAAGGGGTAGAAATTGGTTTACAATTCTTTATTTCAAACTTCTTTAGCATCTCTTTAACATATTTAGCTTGAGAAATAAAAATTCCATCCTTTAACTAAGTAACTTGTAGACCAAGAAAGAATAACAACTCGCCAATCATTGACATTTCAAATTCCTTCTACATCTCTTCTACAAACTCTTTACATGGACCATCACTTCCTCCAAATATAATATCATCAACATAGATAATAACAATAAATAACTTGTTACCTTCAACCTTAAAATAAATTTTGTTGTCAAGAGTACCTTTCCTAGATTTTGTTGTAATAGATATCTATCTAATCTAGCATACCAAGCATTAGGTTCTTGTTTAAGTCCATACAATGCCTTTTTTAATCTGAAACCATATTCAGATCTTCTGACAATTTGAATCCATCCAATTGTTCAATATATACCTCTCCCTCAAGTGCTCCATTTAGAAAATATAACTTAACATTTTTTTGATATACCTTGAAATTCTTATAAGAAGAAAAAGCAAGAAACTTTCTTAGAGCTTCCATCCTAGTTGTTGGTTCCCAAAATGGACGATGGGTTTACACTGCTACAGGGAACAGACCACGCAGATTTCCTCCAAATATCTATGGAGAGCCACCTCCAACTATTTTAGGCTTCGACCAACAATAACAAGGACAGAAAGTCCTTCTATGCTTTAGGCTCTGCAGAACCAGGGAGGGTGATTCCTTCAATAAGATATCCTGCTCTCTGCAACGATACTCAAGAACTTACCGAAATAAAGAAGATTATCTCATAATAAGACTAGATAGAAAGGGAGAATGCTCAAGGATTGAAAATACTTTAGTGATCCTCAAACTTAAGCTGGAGTATGAGAGAGGGTGAGATAGCTTTCAGAAAATACATAAATCTTAGCAAATGATATTCTGATATTTATAAAATTCATTCTGAGAAACCATAAAGAAGATAAACTGGAAGCTAAAAACCTAATGACATTTTCTAGCGAATACCAATGCCTTATTCATTTGGGTTACAATCTATGAAAAGTGTTATTGAAAATCTAATAAAATTTCATCTAATAGCTGGTCGAGCCTAAAACAATACTGCCTTACAATATTGTTCTACTTACAATCCTTCACCTAAACTGCTTATCAAATCCTATGGAAAGCCTTATTTTCTCTATAATTTCATTCAAGCATTTTAATTAACCCCTTGGACTAAAGCATTTAATGGAAGAATACATACACCATAATGATACAATAAACAAATGAAACCCTTGATCCCATTTGCTTAAAAGAAGATAAAATTGTACATGGGAGAGTAAAGATTAGGAAAATATATTTGCATTAATGTCATAAGCTATCTTTTATCAGATGATAACCAACAAATTCAAGTACAAAATGACGCATTTGAAAAAGGGAACCTACAATGGTTCTATTACTTTCTTGCTCTGCAAAATAACATTATAGTCCCTGTTATTTCCTATGACTCTCTAGAACTACTTTGGACTTAACCCTGCAGAAATGATCTATTTTACAAAGATCTTTCTCAGAAAATTCGGACCCTAACTAATGGCCTTGAATTCCCTTTTATAGAAAACAAGGGAGCGACAAACTTCAGGCCATGAGACACTTGTTAGCAAAACCAAGCCTTAGAGGCTGTACACAATTCTTGTTACAAAACACTCCTTATCCCCATGTTGGCGCCCATGATGAGGTGAAACCAAAATTTCCAACTGATTATTGGTAGAGACAAAAATACTTGAGTTGTGCCGATATAACCCGGATACTCCCAGATGGACTCTGAGATGCTCAGTCTATTCCATAGCATTTCTCTTCTTGAAAAGGAAAATAGATCCCAGCATGAAACAAGACTTTCCCCCCAAATTAAAGGAAAATCTCTAGCCTTTATGCCCCAAATCAGAGAAAATGGAAAGAGGAACTTCAGGGTAAATAGGATTTGTTGAGTAGGCATTGCGGCTTCCATGATGCTGTAGAGATGACTGGCTGCAAATCTTCCCTTGAACAAATCCTTCTTTCAGTTCCCCATGAGCTCCCTCTTGGAACACTCTACCAACAAAAAGCAGAGTAAGAGCGGGGAATAGGCCAAGGGTGACTTTTCTTGAAAAGAAAAGCATTTCACACCCCCTCTGGTAATCCCCCGATCTTTCACAACCACTCTGGCAATGAACAACATCATATTAGAGAAAGATCATCCATCCAATGTCACAAAATATGCAACAAATCCATCCATAATTTTGTTTGAGCAACATCCTCTCATTGATGAAGAATTACTCTTTGAAAATGAATAAGCTTGTATTTGTTTCTACCCATTTTATCATTTGCCCAGTGAATTTATAATTAGAATTCCTTTCAATGTGGTGGTGCTAATCCATGTGAAGAATCATCATCCTAATATCTTTTTCTCACCTTGTCAGCTATGGATTTCAACAATCATGCTTATAACTCAAATCACCACCATTTCCTAGGTCATAACTCTATTGACACTGGCATGTGTTCACCTTAAATGAATGATTTTATTATGATCTTATTCCTTTTTTTAGTGTACAGTCTCTTGCTTTAGGATCTTTGCCAACAAAAAATCTCTGGATTCATCAGAGAACTCGTGATCCATCACACTTGACCTGGTAGCTTATCCAAATCCTTTCACATCTTTGGGCTATCATCTTTGACTATCTAATCAATCCTAAGTCGACAAGTCTAAATCCCATTCATTCTTCCTTTTCTCGCGAGCTACGACCAGTGTCTTCAAAATCCCTCCTAACTTCTCATTTCAAACTCAACCATAGATCTCATCTAGCTTGGCAAATCTAATGGTCATTTCTTGTTGAATTAGCACTTTGACTTTCCATCTGTATCCGTGGACCCAAAAAATCCTGACTGAACACTGCCACATAATCTATAGACCAAACTCTGTCAGCAACCTCTCCGTAGGTCTTTCTGATAAGCCTGGGACACGTGGCATCATCTCATGATCTAGCGGTCTGTAATCTCCCTACAGCTTCCATTGCGGGAATACAAGGGCCGTCTGATCTGTTCAATCTTTACCGCTTTGTATACTGCCCGTTAAATCTTCCAGGACTTAAAAGTCGAGCACCTTTTACCTCAGGATAAAACATCTTCATTTATTCTGAGCATGTGCAATTTGATGGGACTTTTAGTAGATCAACCTTTACTGCCTGCGAACCGGTAACACAATGCTTTCGACTGGTTACATTGCTAACCCTTCCAGTTTCCGCCGATAACATGCGACACAATCTTGCGATGCCGCAGTCATTAAAATCCTCACATCTTTGATCATGGGGAAGTGCTAGCCATTGGATCCATCCTGTCTTTAGGAAACGGTCGATGTATTTAGGACCTTTTGGACTTAGGAAAACACAAGCGTAGGCATAAATATTTTAAAAGGGGACCGGTAATAGGAATGTTATGCGCTTGACTTAGGGAAATTATTATTTCATGAACCGGTTGATCAATATTTTGCTTAGGGAATAAGATGGCCCCGCTCATGGAAAGTGTACCCTTGGCTTTAAGTGGGAAAAAGTAACACCAAAATATATCATTTCTAGGGTTTTCTTCACAAAATGTAAGAAGTTTTGATAAACCCTAAACACTAGACCTTGGATCGTTCACAGAGGATACAAGTAAAACCTGAAAAATCAATGTTTTGAGCTCAAAATTTAAAAATTTTATGCAATCAATTTTTAGAGCTATCAGTGGCTCTAGTTGAGGATGCTCATTTCACAGGAATGAATCGAGAGACTAGAATCTTTGAGTGAAGCAGACCAACTGCAGGGCAGACCAAAAAAAAATTACCTAGACAGTGTAAATTCAACAATAAGAAACTACACAACCAAAGAAAACCTAACTAATGCTCATGGATAACAACCGCTTTAAGAAAAGCAGAAGCCTCAAAATTTTCCATGAACAGGCAATTAAGAGAGGATTTATTCATAACTCCATTGGGCATAGAGTCAAAGAAAATCACTCTACCCCAAATCACTTGTGGCTTATAGGATCAGACCAAGTGTGATGGCCTAAAGCCATCCACCAATGTCAACCAGTGCTTTCCTCTATCATAAACATGATTTTCTTTTGAAAGCATGAAATATAATCTAATAACATAAGTGGAAAACCATTTTTTAAACTTGCTGGTTATTTTATTTGTCCACTATGCTTAATTTTATCACTGCAATTACTACTGAAAATGTGAAACTTGTGCAATGATATAGAACATTTGTTATTTTGTGATATATATGTTGTATACTCAACATAGCATACATCTTGACTACAACCGATATCCTTTTCTGCAAAAACATCATCTTGTTGAAAAAGGAAAATCTCATATTCTGGCACATAACTGAAAAAAATTGCCTCTCTTGCATTATCAACCTGCCTACTGAAATAGGGACTCTCTGAAGAATCCTTCCTCTTACTGATCATATCAAGCAAACTGTTATCAAGGGGAGGGAAAGGATCAGAGATGACCTCTTCATATATTTCATTTTCTTG
Source organism: Cryptomeria japonica (assembly GCF_030272615.1). Classification (NCBI taxonomy): domain Eukaryota; kingdom Viridiplantae; phylum Streptophyta; class Pinopsida; order Cupressales; family Cupressaceae; genus Cryptomeria; species Cryptomeria japonica. Next base: position 531,231,777 of record NC_081414.1, read on the forward strand.
CTCTGCATCAACCCTATTGTCAACAATATCAACAACAGGGGAAGAAGACTGTTCATTATTACCTATCTTTAAATTAGATATTACACCTTTATCTTCACAATATTCCATGTCAAAAGTTGATGCAATAATCTCCAGATTCTCATTTGTTTCTTCATATAAAGGGTTAAGAACAATATGAAAACCCTTCTCAAAAATATTATAACAGAACACCAATTGATCTTCATATGCATCTTCATCAAATAGTGCATTGATATTTTTACAAAAATCACTACTTATCTTATCTTCAGGTTCATCAAGAGTCAAGGAATCAAAATATGAGGTGGAACAACATCCAACAATACAATCCTCATAGATCTTATAATAAAAAACTCATGGTATCTCATCATCTAAATTTTTATTATCACAGCCTTGCAAAATTGCATCTGTTTCTGACATAAAACTTTCCAATTCTTCATACTCATTGTCATATCTATCTGAAACACAAGACTGCAAACCAAATCCATGTGAGATATTCTTCTTGGAGAAATCACTGTTGTTGTCCTTCAATAAAGTGATTGAAACCACATCCATCTCTACATCTAATACGTCAGATACTTTCTCATTAGCCTCTTCTTCATCAATATGAGTAATAACCACTGTCTGGGACAAGTTCTCTTCACTCACATTTTTGTTCAAATCATAATAAGTAGCATGGCTAATGTGATCAGTAGGGATATAAAGGTCATGACATGGTTCCTTGGTTTCAGATGCATGCTTTGCTTCAAACCCTAGCATCTTTGGATAATATACCCTTGTAGATAGATAACCCCTAAGGATTCCATATTTCAAGTTGTTTTCAATATCCATTGCTATCCTATAAACCTGATGTAAGGTTTTAGGATCCTTATCTCTTAGCAAATAACTCTCTTCCTCTTCAAATGCAGCCAAATAAACAACTAGGCATACTGCATCATTTGGTCTATAACTGTTAGGAATATCATCCAATGCCCTAGCAAACCTAAGATTAAAAGCAGGTACTAACTCATCTTCTTCTTTCTGAATGTCTTCATAACTAATCTTGGATTAATACTTTCACCAAACCGTTCCATGAATGCCACCTTCAACTCATCCCATGATGAGATAGAGCATATTGGCATATAGGAGAACCGGTATTTGGCATTTTCCCTCAAAGACTGAACAAACAACTTCATGAAAACATCTTCCTGATTTATTTCAAAATCTTCCACTAATTCAAAAAACTCCTGCAAATGTTGTCATGCTGATTCTGACCTCTTCCCATTGAATCCTAGTAATTGTTCCCTAACCCCTACAGGAACAGGATTTGGGAAACCTTGGATGCCATGAAAATTCAATGGCATATATCTTTCCCAAAAGAAATCTCTATGATGACTTGGCATAGATTGCACATTTGTTTTTGACATTTCATAGGGAAACATAGGCACATGATACATATTTTCATTCATTCCCTTATTTCTTTCCCTTCTCTTGAACTATTACATTGTAAGGCTCAAAACATACTCCATCTAATCTTATACAGAAAGTGAAAATTGAATCATAGGAGCATGCAAAATAATCACTACCATTCCCTTCCTTAGTGCTTCTTTCACTCTTTAGGGAACATTTTTTATAATTTTTATGAAAATACACTCTTGACTCATGAAAATCTAAATACCTAGAAATGTTCAAGCTGTTGCTACCTTCTTCAACCCAGGACTTGTAAAATCACCTTAAATCCTTCAAATCTTTAACACTGGTCTTTTGACAGAGTTGCCACCTAAGTTAGATTTGTTTCAATGCAACACTACAATACTTCCTTATCATCAAATGGCATTACTGATTCTATCCTCAACTTGTCAGGGTACATCATAAGAGCTGAAATCTGCTTCATCCTTCCTACAAATTTCTTGGTTCTTCTTCAAGAAAGCACACATGGGTGCATAAATATCAGAGTCGCAGAGTTGCCACTTACAACTGTGAGGTATTGCATATAATCTTGAAAAATGAACAGATCTTCACCAAAATCTTTATAGAACAAGAACTACAACATATTTCTCAATGATATTTATGAGAATTAACTCAAACTGACAAGGGACAGATTAAGAAGCTTTTTCACTCTGTGGGAAAAATCTCCACTATATATTTGGTAAATATTTTCTGACCAGAGATTCTCAACAGTTCATTTCATTCCCCAGCAAAGTCGCCAATTTTTGTTGGTTCCCAAAATTAACGATGGGTTTACACTGCTACAGGGAATAGACCAAGCTGATTTCCTCCAAATATCTATGGAGAGCCACCTCCAAATATTAGTATCTATCAGGCTTGGACCAACAATAACAAGGACAAAAAGTCCTTCTGCGCTTTAGGCTCTGCAGAACTAGAGAGGGTGATCCCTTCGGTAAGATATCTCTCTCTCTGCAATGATACTCAGGAACTTACTGAAACAAAGAAGATTATCTCATAATAAGACTCGACAGAAAGGGAGAATGCTCATGGAAAATCCTTCAGTGATCCTCAACCTTAACTTGGAGTATGAGAGAGGGTGAGAAAACTTTCAGAAAATACATAAATCTTAGCAAATGATATTCTAATATTTATAAGATTTGTTCTAAGAAATCATAAAGAAGATAATAAACCAGAAATTGAAAACCTAATGACATTTTCTAGTGGATACCAGAGCCTTATTCATTTGGGTTACAAAGTCTATGAAAAGTGTTACTGAAAATCTGATAAAATTTCATCTAATAGCTGGTCTAGCCTAAAACATTATTGCCTTACAATATTGTTCTGCTTACAATCCTTCACCTGAACTGCTTATCAAATCCTATGGAAAACCTTATTTTCTTTGTAATCTCATTCAATCATTTTAATTAACCCCTTGGACTAAATCATTGAATGGAAGAATACATTAATCATAACGATGCAATAAATAAACAAAACCCTTCATCCCATTTTCTCAAAAGAAGCTAAAATCGCACACAGGTGAGTAAAGATTAGGAAAATATATTTGAATTAATGTCATAAGCTATCTTTTATTAGATGATAGACAAAAAATTCAAATACAGAATGACCCACTTGAAAAAGGGAACCTACAACTATTCTATTACTTTTTTGCTCTGCAAAATAACATTACAGTCCCTGTTATTTCCTATGACTCTCTAGAACTACTTTGGACTTAGCCCTGTAGAAAAGATCTATTTTACAAAGATCTTTCTCAAAAAATTCAGACCCTAACTCATGGTCTTGAATTCCCTTTTATAGAAAATAAGGTAGCGACAAGCTTCAGGCCATGAGACACTTGTCAGCAAAACCAAGCCTTAGAGGCTGTACACAATTCTTGTTACAAAACACTCCTTATCCCCATGTTGGCGCCCATGATGAGGTGAAACCAAAATTTCCAACTGATTATTAGTAGAGACAAAAATACTTGAGTTGTGTTGATATCACCCAGATACTCCCAGATGTACTCTGAGATGCTCAGTCTATTCCATAGCATTTCTCTTCCTAAAAAGGAAAACAAATCCCAACATGAAACAAGACTTTCCCCCCAAATTAAAGGAAAATCTCTAGCCTTTATGCCCCAGATCAGAGAAAATGGAAAGAGGAACTTCGGGGTAAATAGGATTTGTTGAGAAGGCATTTCAGCTTCCATGATGTTGTAGAGATGACTGGCTGCAAATCTTCCCTCAAACAAATCCTTCTTTCAGTTCCCCATGAGCTCCCTCTTAGAACACTCTGCCAACAAAAAATAGAGTAAGAATGGGGAATAGGCATGGGGTGATTTTTCTTGAAAAGAAAAGGATTTCGCACCCCCTCTGGCAATCCTCATCCATCCAGTGTCACAAAATATGCAACGACTCCATCCATAATTCTGTTTGAGCAACATCCTCTCATTGATGAAGAATTCCTCTCAGAAAATGAATAAGCTTGTATTTGTTTCTACCCATTTTATCATTTGCCTAGTGGATTTATAATCATAATTCCTTTTAATGTGGCAGTGCTAATCCATGTGAAGAATCATCATCCTAATACCTTCTGCTCACCTTGTCAGCTATGGATTTCAACAATCATGACTATAACTCAAATCACCACCATTTCCTAGGCGATCACTCTATTGCCACTGGCATGCATTCACCTTATGTGAATGATTTTATTCTGATCTTATTTATTTTTTCAGTGTACAGTCTCATGCTTTAGGATCTTTGCCAATAGATAAATCTCTGAATTCATCAGAGAACTCGTGATCCATCACACTTGAACCGGAAGCTTATCCAAATCCTTTCACATCTTCAGGCTATCATCTTTGACTGTCTAATCAATCATGAATCGACAAGTCTAAATCCCATTCACTCTGCCTTTTCCCTCGAGCTATGACCGGTGTCTCCAAAATCCTCCTAACTTCTCATTTGAAACTCAACCACAAATCTCATCCAACTTGGCAAATCTAACGGTGATTTCTTACCGGCTTAGCACTTTGACTTTCTATTTGTATCCGTGGACCCACAAAATCCCGACTGAACAATACCACATCATCTATCGACCAAACGTTGTTAGCAACCTCTTCATAGGTCTTTCTGATCAGCCTAGGACATGTGGCATCATCTCATGATGCCGCGGTCCATAATCTCCCTACAACTTCCATCACGGGAATATGAGGGCCGTCTGATCTATTCAATCTTTACCACATTGTATATTGCTTGTTAACTCTTCCAGGACTTAAAAGTCGAGCACCTTTTACCTCAGGATAAAACATCTCCATTTATCCTAAGCACGTGCAAATTGATGGGACTATTAGTAGATCGACCTTTACCGCCTATGAACCAGTAACACAATGCTTTTGACCAGTTACACTGCTAACCCTTTCAGTTTCCACGGATAACACGTGGCACAATCTCACGATGTCATGGTCATTAAAATGCTCACATCTTTTATCACAGGGAAGTGCTAGCCATTGGATCCATCCTGTCTAGCAAACGGTTGGAGTATTTAGGACCTTTGGGACTTAGAAAAATACAAGTGCAGACAAATATTTTAAAAGGGGATCGGTAATAGGAATGTTATGCTCTTGACTTAGGGAAATTATTATTTCACAAAGCAATTGATCAATATTTTTCTTAGGGAATAAGATGGCCCCACTCATGGAAAGGGTACCCTCGGCTTTAAGTGGGAAAAAGTAACAACAAAATATATCATTTCTAGGGTTTTCTTCACAAAACGTAAGAACTTTTGATAAACCCTAAACCCTAGACCTTGGATCGTTCACAGAGGATACAGGTAAAACCTGAAAATCAATGTTTTGAGCTCAAAATTTGAAAATTTCATGCATTTTTTAGAGCTATCACTAGCTAATAGAGAAAAAGTTTCCTCCAAATCAATGCATTCAACTAGTGAATAACGTTTACATACCAGTCTCTCTTTGTTCTTAGTGACCCGTCCTTGTTCATTTAGCTTATTTCAGAACACCCACTTATTTCCTAGCATATTTTTGTCCACTAGTCTAGGTACCAGTTCCCATGTTTGATTCTTCTATATTTGTTTCAGTTCTTCTTCCATTTCTTTTACCCATCTCTCTTCCTTGCTCACTTCCTCATATGATTTAGGTTCCACTAGTGAAAGAAAATAATAGTTTGCATTCTTATTTTCTTTCATGAGTTTTATTCTTGTTTAAGCTCCTTCAATTTTATCTTGAATTATTTGATCTTATAAATTATTCTTTTGTACATGTCTAGTTGGGGTTTCAATAACTTTCTTAGGTTCTTCTTCTTCTTCTTCGTCTTTCTCTTCTTCATCTTCATTTTTTCCTTTCTCTATGTGTCTTTCGGATTTGTCTTTTCTTCTGTAGTAACCAGGATAATCTTAAAATCAGTCTCTCATATAAGTTCAGGGGCATCCTATTCTTCACATACTTTCACATTTGTGTTTTCCACTATCTTGTTTAGTCTTTTGTTGTAACGCCGATAAGCCTTGTTTGTAGAATATCTCAAAAATATTCCTTCATTTTCTCTAGTATCAAATTTTCCAAGATCATATTCATCTCTTCTAATATAGCACTTCCAAAGATTCTAAAATACTTTATAGTAAGAGGTCTTCCATTCCACAACTCATAAGGTGTCTTAGTATGATTTACTCTTATCTATACCCATTTAAGAATATAAGAAATAGTATGCACATCTTGTTTCCAATACACACTAGTCAAGTTAGCATCCTTGAACATAGTTCTAGCCATCTTAATAATAGTCTTACTCTTCCTTTATACAACTCCATTCTATTGAGGGGTTCTTGGGGTAGAACAATGTATTCTAATTCCATTTTTTTCACAAAGAATATCAAATTCATTTGAAGTAAAATTTTCTCCTCTATTAGATCTCAAACACTTGATTTTAGTATCTACTTTATTTTCAACCATTGACTTTAACATGTTAAACCTTTCTAAAGCTTCAAATTTCTCTTTCAAGAATGTAACATGTGTAATTGTAGAGTAATCATCAATATGTACCATAAAATACCTTTCACCATTGAGTCCTCTTGTCCTTGTAGGCCTACAAGGATCTATGTGAATGATCTTTTGAAGTAGTATATTCCTTATCCTTGAATCTCCTATTTGTCTATTTTCCTAGTTGACATTCCCTACACATAGTATAAATAGCTTTGATAATCTTTACTAAATCTATCAAAACTTTAGTATTACTGATCTTTATCATGTTATCAAAATTGACATGTCCCATCCTCTTGTGCCACAACCAACATCTATTGCTCAGTGTCAGAAAATACCTACTTGCACTCTTATCCTTTATGTAGTTAACAATTACACTTGTCTTAATACCTTCTACTACCATTCTTCCAGTTTTTTATTTTCTAATTACACATCCTGACTTACTGAATAAAACTTCATAACCTTTATTGCACATCTGAATAACACTCAATAAACCATGTCTCAAACCTTCAACATAATAAACATCATCAATTGAGATACTTCCTATTTCATAAATAGATACATTTTATTCTCCTACAAATTTCACTGATCCCCCATCATACTTCTTAAGATTAATGAACTTATCTTTATCACTATTCATGTGATTTGAACATTCAAATTCAATGATCCAAGATCTCAGTTCCACTTTAGCATGCAGTACAGTCTTCTATTTTGATGACTTATTATTTTCATTCCTTCTAGACCTATCCATCTTCTTCTCCTCTATAGCCAAAAATAAAGATTCTTCATTTGATTCATCACCATCTTCATCCTCAAATGAATGTGTCTCCATAGAACATAGGCTCCTTTTCCCTTTATTTTTATCATATGTCCTTTTCTTGAAGTCATGTCTTCTATATCTACTTTTCTATTTATCATCATAAAATCTTTTGTAATCATCCTTATACATACTTTTAGAAGCATAATGACCAATTCTAAGACATTAAAGCATTGCAATGGTAACTTACCTTTGTACTTTCTAGCTCCTCTCTTTAATTTTCTTACAAAGTTCACTACAATCTCATCCAAGTTCTCTTGCTTTTGGTTCATCCTAGCTTTGAAACATTAAATTTGACCTCTTTCTTTTCTCTTTTTATTTCTTCCATCTCTCTAATTTCATAGGCACATAATATTTTAATAAGTTGATTGATTGTATAATTATTCAGACATAATATTATTCAATCACACACTTCTTAGGTTTGTACGATTTAGTCAATGTCAACAATATTTTTCTTATGACATTGCCTTCTTCTATTGTTCCACCAATACCCTTGATAGCTTCTGTAATATCATTCACTTTGTGTATGTATCTTCAATACCTTCATCATCATCCTGTTGGCATTGTGTTATCATTGATGTCAACCGGTATAGGATATTACAGGTATCTTTGACATTGATGTCAACTAGTGAACAAAAGGTTGTTGGCATTAGAGTATAATGTCAACCGTAATAGAAGATGGACTGGTAAGGGAGAAGAGTTGATGTGTGGTCATTGGTGACAACCAGGTGACCATCTTCATGCAGAAGGAAGAACTCGTATGATTGATGTGCAGTAATATGACCACTCTAAAAAAGGGATGTTGATATGGTGTTGCATATAACCGGGATGAAGAGACTACATGATGATCATTGGTTATGTTGAAGTGGCGGGATAATGTTTGGCTCACATCAACACCAAAGGAGAAGTAGAAGTATGAGAAGGCCACCAGATTTCTAGTGTAAGGATAACTAGCAGGTCTCCCATCAGATGAAGAAGTATTCCCAGGCTAGGTGATAAGTTGAAAAAGTATGTTCCCTCTATGTGCAGGATAACATATGTTATGTGGATGGTGTATCCTCTCCTCAGTTAAGTCACACTTGTGCTAACAGAATGATTCCTTGAGATAGGCAGGTGATTGAATGCAGAGACCGGTTGTACAAGTGGATGATGAGGAAGCCTCAAGAGCATGTGATAAAAAATACACACCAGATAAGCAAGATGTGCTACTAGGATAGTGAAGGAAGAATGAGGAGTTGAGATGATATGTTTGTCATCTTGAGAAACTAGATGAGAGTAGAACCGGTTTGATGGGGAAGAATGTTGGTGTGTCTACAAGAATATACATGGGATACCAGATACTGAAGGAAGGTTGATGCAGAACAGTTGGAGTATGATGAATTTGTGTCATCAATGTGTCTCACTGGCAGGCACATTTACCAGAATATGCATTGGTGATAGTTGACATGTTTTGTCAACCGGTGAAACATCAGAGAAGAGCAGAGATTACTTTAGTGGTGAATATTTGCCAATGGTGAATTTTTCACGTTGGCGACCTCGGAAATGGCGAATATTTTGTACCGATTGGGGGTGGTCATGTTGCCAGAACATTATTAATTTCTGTCAAATTCATGGCCTGATTGCCATATATTTTATGTAATTAAATGTTTCTATGCGAGGATTTCACCAATAAAATATACGGTGGACACACGGTAAATTTAATTTTTTCACCTACACTCTCTGAGGTTGCCTTAATAGACGGCCATAATTTGCCTATAGGCATATGAAGATTTGTTAGCCAGGAGGACCCAATTCACCTGACATTTTTTCGACGCGTGTCTCCATTCACCCCAACTTTCGCCAACTATATTGTATTTAACAATGATTTGGACGACCCATGATCGCCTCAAAAATTACATGTTGTGTTATAGTTATGTGGTATTCACCAAATATTTGTATACCATATAAAATTCCCGCAGAATTCACCATATAAGGATTGGTATAAATATATTCAAATATCAGATCTATCTCTACACAATCTGGTGGGTTCTAGGCTTTGAATTCTGATTAATAGCAAAGTTTCAGACCAAGGAAAATCATTGTTGTTGACTGCATTGGTGACTGCTAGTGACCTAAAGGTGAGAAATCATATTTTTGAAGTGTTATAATATTATTTTGAATTTATCTATATTTGTTTGCATTTTTGAGTTCATTCTTATTCAATGGGAACCCGTCAGTGCCAAGTGGTCAGTCGAGAGATTCAGACCTCAGATATCTAGATTGTAGGTTGTAGGGCCAACAAAACATATATTATACTTTATAATCTATTATTGCTTCTTCAACAGATTGATATTTTTTTGGCAGCCTTTATTTTGTTGGAGATGTCGAACAGGAAGAAAGGTAGGACACCTGAATGTGGGGAAGGTCATGAGAGACCAACAAATACAAAAACACTGTCTTCGTACTTTGTCTTTGGAAAATATTGTGGTGAAAATCAGGATGGTACATCATCACAAGTACAAGTACAAAATTTGCAACCTACACCGCATGTTGAAGATGACGGTGAACTTGATATCTCAGATCAGGATAATCTTGAAGAAGATTATCTGGTAGATGCCCAAGTTAGCCAGAATGATATAATCAACTTGGCTGATAATTCCATTGATGATAATGCATAGAAGGGGAAAAGAAAAGCCAGATCAAAAAAGGATCAACAACAATAAAAAAAGGATTGGGAGTGGGATTTGTCAGTGAGGAATTTTCAAATTAATTGGGCATCAAAGTATCCATTCATTGAACCAGTAGAGAATCCAATTGAAGGCAAGCCTCCAATAGAATGCAGGTATAAGATTTGCACTTGGAAACATAACAAAGAAATTAGGTTGCAACTAAAATTTGACACCATAGAAAAGCATATGGGTACAGTTTATCAAAAATAAATGATAGACGGAGTTGAAAAATTAGTGATAAGATGGAAAACAAAGGAGTAATGTAAGCATGTGAGGAATGTCGTAGAGTATTATTTTCATGAGAAAATACAGACAAAGCTTGTTGAAGTTAAAGGTTTTATTGAAGCTAGTTTTAGAAAAGCAATCCAAATAGAGCAACTGGGAAAAGTTGTTCACTTAAGCTTTTTTTTTTATATATTTTGAGCAGAGGGCATGCTATGATAGATTTCCCATCAATTAGTGGTTTATTACACTTTTTGAAAGTTCCTACCTATCCTAATAGACATTGGTCAGTAAACAGTGGATGGGAATGGGCAAGTTGTCTTGTTGAGGTTGAAAAAGAAGATGTAAAGGAAAAAATAAGAGAGTCAAACTTTATTGCATTTTCTTTAGACGAAGTTACGATAGTAGACAATACTTCATGGGTATGCATGCACGTTTATACTATATAGAATCATGCCCACCGACCTCATCTACTATATATTGCTAAAGTGAAGGAGAGTACGACAGCGGAAAATATGTTTCAACTAGTAAAGAGAAGTTTAATTGAATATGGAGGCATGGAAGACATGACGGTTGCCAAAAAATTGGTGTGTTGGAGTAGATGGAGCTTCAGTAATGCAAGGTCACAGGAACGGTCTTTGTACAAAGATTGAAACTTCATTTGCACCGTACATTACTAAAATTCACTGCATGGGTCATAGGATGAATCTAGATTTTGGAATTGTGAGCAAGTATGCTTCGGTTAAAAAAATTGAAATTTTAATCAGAGAGCTCTACTCACACTTTTGTCGAAGTCCCAAGCGATTTATTGAATTTCGACACTTTGTTGATAAAATAACTGATGGGAACAAGCTTCTCAAGGATAATGATACCAGATGGATCTCTTTGGATGGTACAATGCATCGAGTTTTTTCATAATATCCATCCTTGATTGGACTATTTCACACAACTTGCAATGAATCAGAGCAACCAAAATTTCTTGACCTTCTTCAGAGGTTAAGTAATCTAGAGACACTCTTAACTTTAGCATCTTTTTTGCCCATGCTAGAGGAAATGAGTAATATTATGAAGGCTACCCAAAAAAGAGCTCTATATATTGTGGAATATGCTATGCTCTGTAAGATGACATGCATGACCCTCAAAAATATCTACTGAAATCAACCAACACTATCTGATAAAAAAATTGTTAAGTGGTAGACACTCACATATTTAAACAATCCAAATAGTTTTTTATAATTCAGTGCAAATGGGGAGGTATGTGTCAATATACGGGGAGTTGAGATACCAATGCACTTCTATGCCATGGTCAACTTTGAGGAACCAAGAAAGCGCCCCAGGAAGCAACTAGCAAGAGTTAAAAGGAAAGATTTTGACAAGATTGTTGAGTCTGTAACTACTTCTGTGAAGAAAATTGCCTATGATCTTTCCTCAAATATTAGAAGCAGATTCCCTCTTGACAACCTACTCGAAGCCATGTCTATTGTGTTTCCTCGATATTGGAGCTTCAACAATGTAGCTAATTTTTGAAGTAAGCTACTGACTTTGATAAAACAATTTTGCATATCCAGAGAATTGAATGGAGTAACTATAGATGCAATATTAGACGAAACTTGTCTTAGAGAGAAATCATCTCATTTTTCATACACTATGAGGGAACAATATGGCACTATGGAGAACCCCCATGAAGAGGGATCAGTAACAAGGCTTTGGAAATATATAGCTGAGAACATAGCGTTGTGTGATTCAATGCCAGAGTATTTGAAGCTTGTTGATTTATGTCTTACCATGATATTGGGTTCGGTGGAAGATGAGAGAGTTTTCAGTGCTTTGGGGTTCCTAAAATCAAAGCTAAGAAACAAACGAGACAAAAATTTGGAAAATTGCTTGAGGATCTATACATCTAGGTATGATGTCCACACTTTTCCTTACGATAGGGCACTGCGAATATGGAGGTCCAAATGTGAAAGAAGAGGTTTGGGAAACACTTCAAACCAAAGTACCAGTGGGACTATTGACTTATGTGTTGGACCTACTGGTAGCATTGAGATGCAGTTCAACGAAGGTATGCAGACTCAGACTCAAGAAAACACAGACAAGAATCAAGAAAGCTTTGAATTTGATGAGGATGAATGGAAATTGTAAGAGATTGGTATTTATTAATCTTATTACTATATCTCATCATTCATATTACAAAAGCATATTATTATGGTTGATAACTTGATGATATTTTATGAGTCTGTCAACTTTTTGCAATTAGAATTTAATATTGATTTGTAATTGTATTTTTTAGCTTTCTATTTCTAGATTTAAAATAGCATAATAAAAGACCATAATGTGTTTATTGATACAGACATGTTTATTTAGACATGTTGAGAACTTAGATTTTCATTAATTCTTTCAAAATATATCCATATGATACAATTCATTCAATATACCACTATGTCTGATTCTCCATGCAAAAGTCAATACAAAGTTTCAGAACCCTTTGCAAATGACTCTGAATTCCCAGTTATAGAAATAAGGGAGCAACAACAGCTTCAGGTCGATTTGCAACATGTGAAGACTCAACATCAAAATCACAAACTCAACACAAATTTACATGGCCATCACAAGTCAGATTAGCAATTTAACAACTGCTACATATCTGATGTCTCCTGTTAAAAAAAAGAGTTTAAAATTTAATATTAATTCAAGCCATGACAAATTAAATATAGATAATAGTGGTGCCCAAAACCTAGTAATCAGAAATAGAGAAATGCAGAAATGTTAAAACTTGAGAGAATTTGAGAATACAAATTTATAGGCTGAAGGTTTGCACTGTGCATCATAGATTCATAGGTTGGATTAGCAATAGCGAGTGTTGGTTTTTTCCTATTCATAAAATAGAGTTATTTCAAGAGATGCCAAATTCCAAATAGAAAAAATATAAAACTGTGTGGGGGAAAAAGTGACACTAAGCAAACATGCCCTAATCTCACTTTCAATCACACATTTGTGGAATACGAAAGAGCCTAGAGGTATCACACAATTGGCTACTTCTTTTTGTGAAAGAGAGAGCCACGGGCTACCTATTAGGGTTTCTATTCCTTTGTTGTAATTGAAAGATAAAATGATGCAAGTTCAATCCCTAACCCCAAAGTGCGAGTATGAACTAATAACAAGATTGCAGAATTGAACTTAAACAATGGAAAGCTGTAAACACAAGGATAAGACAGGAATGCAGATACATACTCGGAGTCAAAATCAGAATGAAAATGTTCGGGACGGGGGCGCGGGCGCCACTGTCCTGATACTGTTCCAGAAATTGCTCCTGAAACTGCTGTTTTGCACTCTGGAAAACTGTCAGAAATGCTGTCTGTCAGAAGGACCAGGGCGCCCAGTGCCCCTGTCCCAGGGACCAAGGCACCCAGCGCCCCTGTCCTGGCAGGACCAGGGCGCCCCACGCCCCTGTCCTGGTCTTTTGCTCTGAGATTTGGTGTGAAGGTCGGTCTCAGTCTGCTTCTCCCGGATCTGCAACCTGCGACGTCGTCTAAATCCTGAAACCTGCACTTATATCTGAAAAGGGTATGGTGGGCGGCTATATAGGGTTTTGCCTTAGTCAAACCCCCACTTTGGTGATTTCCACCTCCACGAATAGCCAAGTTGTATAGTAAAAGTTGTGTGTGCAGACCTTGTGTGTGTGCAAGATCCTAAAATGAAAGTAAGCAAACTAGAGCAACCTAGAAAGTAAACCCTAATTGCTTGTAACTGATAATGTAAATGCTCCAAATCAAGATGCAAAGTAATCTAAAGCATGAATACAAATGATATAATGAGGCTTATGCAAAGACATGAAAACAACATGAAATCATACCCAACCCCAAGGGAGGGGTACAAGCCAATCTTCAGTCAGTGATCCCCAATTGCTCTTCAATGTCTTCAAAGCCCTAAATGGATGAATGAAATTGATGAATGCTTGATGGATGGATGTTGAATGTTGTTGAAGTCTTCAAAGATCTGCTCTTTCATTGCATAGAAGGCCCTTGAAACCAAAAATCTGATCCTTTCAAGTGAAGAAAGAGAGCTCTTATATATGAAACCCTAGGTCTTAATTTCAACTTTAGGCCGACTTAGAAATTGAATCTCCCGCCAATTTCTTGGGGTTAAGCTTTATTTTATGATTGGATCGCGCTCCTAAAATTTCGGGAAAAATGTCCAGGACCATGTGCACTCCAGGCGCCATGGTCCCGACAACTTTTCACCAAATTTTCAGGGCCGTCGGATATGATGATTTTAGAGCGAATCCCGAAGTTACAGGTGATTTCGAGATGTTTTGACCCCTGAAATCAAGCCCCCAAGTTCAAAATAGGACCTAATTAGGGTTTTTGATTAAATGATGTATTGGAAGAGTAAAATGAAAGGGGCACACTTTAATGAAAAGGGCCCAACTTTATGATGTGGGAGATGATAAAATAGAACCTTAGATCTAATTAATTTAATTAATTAAGTGCTAAATGGGAAATGCAATGCAAAATGCAAGATGCGCCAAGGCGGGTGCTAAACTAGGTGTGAAATTGTACCACCCTAGCAAGTGCGTACAATTTATGACGCTACAAAAACCATGAAATTAAGAGTAAAAGCATAAAACTATGCAATACATACTATGATTCTTAAGATTTCTGTGCCAATTTTTGTAGGGTGCTCCACTCTTCATCTGATGGAAGGTCAATATTCTTTAAACTATGGAAAGTCAATTGCAACTTCATCAGCAATCCATATTTAGAAGAGTGACTTGACATCACTATTTCACCCAATATCACATTCAGAGTTGTAAATGGTTGGATGAATTCCAGAAAGCTTTAGGGAGTTGTTTTCTTAGGAAGCAAGTCTAAATCAGTCTTCATTTTTAGCTCCATGTTTTTTTATAAGCTTCTTTTCCAATGAATTTATTTGATGGGTCAATGGTCTTAGGCAAACCAAGTTTAATCAAAGTAGTTGTCTTTTGTTGCAGCTTCAGTATCTTTTTGCCACATTTATCCATAACTTATGTTGTTTTCCTTAGATTCTGGCATTTTTGAAGGATAGATTATGTATTAATTGTGGCATCAATGTGGCTCCTAATTTCCTTGGATGCCAAATAGCTATCACTGGTACTATGGACTAGTTGTAAAATCTGTTTTACCATATCCTCTTTTGAATAAATATGTATGCTTTTCTCAATGTGCCCTTTGATTTTCATATAAATTAATCTCAAACTTTCATTCAATTCAAACCATTCACACAACTTGTCACTCCTCTACATTATTTGCCCCCAAATGTTTTCTTGTATATACTTCATTGTATTTTTCATATTATCTTTCAATCTATCCTCCAAAGTTTTAATTTTATCATTTGCATTATGCAGGTCTTCTTTCATTTGTGCACATTTTTTTTCTTTCTTCCTCTACTTCCGCTTCTAAATGTTTTGCTTTTTCCTTCTCATGATACAATAGGTCCTGTATTTTTCTTATTTTAGCAGCAGCAGACTCATAACTTTTGTATAATTTTTGAAAACCCACCTCTTTCCTCATCAATTTTTTTACTGCTTTTAGCCATTTTTTCTCTCAGGTCCTTCAATTTTGCATCCATCTTTTCCTACTCTGCAATTTCTACTGCAAAGCCCAAATTTTTTATCCTTTTCTGTAAATCATTGCATTTGTTATCTACTACTTTCCTCTTTGATTTTTTGTTTGCTAGGTCTACCTGTAACTTTTCTATTTGTTTCTCCAGTTTATTTTTTTCTCTCTCCACCTTTAGCAGTGAAGTGTAGACCACTTCATTAGTTCTTTTTGACACACTAATTTTGTCCACATTATGTACTTTGGAAAAATCCATTTGGAGGGTGCTAACTTTAAATTCAGAGGGATCTATCTGACTATAAGGTGGATTTTTATCTTTAGTTGGTGGAATAACAACCATGAACTCCATCATATCTTTGTGTGGGTCATATGTTGGAAATACCTTATTCCTTGTAGGGTGTTCATCTAAAACTTCAGTCAGGGAAACCCTATGAAATGCTCTCTTTTTTTCTTTATTTGCATTTTTTGTGTGTTCAAATTTATCATAGTAATCATGAAATTGAAAATATGGGCTTGTTGAAGCAATTGAATGTTTGAAAGGTGAAATAGGAATAGAAGAGGCTCTAGTTACACCTATGCCTGTGGTTTTAACTAATGCATTACGAGGATTACCAACAACCATTCCCGATCCTGTCTCACTATCACTTTCATGTGTAGTTTTTATAGTCTTTTGAGGGGTCTGATCTAAAGCTACAAATGATAGATTTGTAGTGTCAGTGGCACTTGATATAGGATTCTGAATAGTATGAGTATCTACCACTAGTGGCCTCTTGCGAGAGATATTTTGTTGTTGCCATTGTCCAACACCAAGACAATTAGTATCAGTAGTAGTACCCATGCCAACCCCACCAATTGCAGTGGCACTTGACTAAACACTAATAGGAATACTATCCCTAGATTCCCCACTAGTGGCAATGGCACTTGATTCACCACCAATGGGAATACCATGATGTGGTGGTGGTTGTGGATTTGAACCTAAAACAAATGCAGGTGGACCCTAAGGGTAATGAGTAGTACCTTTATGTGATGAATATGAAGAATCAAGTCCAATGACCGATTTAACAAAAGTTTTTGATTTTGAATTTGATGGAATTTGTACCTCAAGTGGATACCAAATGCCTTCTCCTCTGGGACCTAGACCACCACCTTCAAAACCCATTTTTTCCACAATGTTTGCCCCTTTTCTATATTTTTCTTTCATGGACTCATTGACTCCACCTAATATTTTAGGGACTATAGTAGTTGTTGGAGTGGGCTCAACCTCATACTCATTGTCATCTTCACTCCTGTCATATGCTCTTGTGGGATGCTCCATATTCCACAATTTGCTAAAATATTCATCCTCGTCGATGGACTCAAATTCTGCACTGGTCTTTGGTTCACCGAGATTCTTCCTCATAGTCCATAAATCATTTATTTTGGTTTGACTCCAATAACTGTCTTTACATTCTTGCAGAATTGTTTTGGGAATATATTTGTTAGATGGATTAGCAGATTTTTGGTAGAAATTGTAGGACCTCCTATTTTGGATACCCTCCTGTGTTGTCCTCTATGTGTGCAATGCCATAATTTGTGATGACATTTCTTCTATTAAAATGTTATTGTCAGCGGCAATTTTCTCCATCTCTTTTTTTACCTCATCCCAGGAGTCCATGTTTCTAAGCTTTTCTAGCAATGGTTTACTTTCATATTGACATAATGCTGAAGAGATCCCATTTTTCTTAAGTCTTGCTTGAACTACACTGATTGGATCATACTGCCAAAGATCATCATCACCAAAGCTAAAAATTGTCAAAAAATTATGTACCACATTGAATGCTTTTCTCTCAAATGTGAACCCTCCACATGAGAAAAGAAAGGAAGAAAATATGCTCTTGTTTTGTTGACCATGGAAGTGCCTATCTATTCTCTCCAACTGTTGTACATATTCCAATTCAAATACCCTCTCTATCACATGTATTGGATGTTTCTAGGGTTCTACTACTAATCCGTAAAACCTTAACACAGTGTATTCTTCCATGAAGAACCAGTCAGGCAATTGTATTTGACTTCCAAGTTGAATGCAATCTCTACAAGACACAGGTAATCTAGGCATTGGAGTGCTTGTAATTTCATTATACATTGGTGCCAAAAAGAAGTCTACAAAATGGTTGTAGTTCTTTTTGTTATCATGCATCCTTATCTTTGGTGTCCATTCATATATTGGACACTTTGTTCTGTTCCAATACTTCTCATCAATCTTATAGTTCACAATGTGAATATTGTTGGTCTCAAATATTACACGATACTTGGATAGAAGGAGATAGCACAAGTGGGATGAGAACCTAAATGTCTTATAGGAACCTTTTTTATCATTAGTAATTGTTATTGCATGGATTGAACAATGTGCTCAATAAAATTATATCTTACTGGCTGAGTTACACAATAATTTTAAAAATCATTTCAAGAAGGCTAGCACCCACTTCCCTATCATTTTCCAATCCTAGGCAAAATGTCAACAAGGAAATAGTATCCCAAACCCATGGAACAAAAATGTTAGAATCATAAGGAGGCTTATGATTCAGATCCAACGTACCACACATTATCAGAGCTCTAATAAATGAATCTCTACAACCTAGATCGATACTCTCATAATTCTCTGCCATCTTTCCTAGGTTAATGTGGACATTTGAGTTTTGTGCTTCAAACCCTAGGTTCAACAAATGAGCAAATTCTCCCACGTTTATGGATAGAATTTCCTCTTTTGTATTTTTATTGACAATTGCTTTTTTATCTTCATCATAATTTTTGGCGTAGACCATGACAAAATCAGGGCAAGGGAATACTTTAGGTAACACCATGCTTCCCAATCCAACATCCCGTGATGCAATTTTATTTGTTCTTTGTTTTAACATTGTGTTAAAAATAGTAAATTTTACCCTACTTGGATCTGTCACCTTATTAGACAATGCATATCTAATATCTATGATACACTTTTCACCATGGATAGCAGGGTCATAAATATCATGGTATTCATCAGTGAAACCTGGTGTTTTAACTAGTTCAGTTAGGTACATTTTTTTTCGCTTGGCTTCCTGTTGAACTATTGCTTCCTGTTTTCCCCATTGTTATTGTTAATAATTCAAAATAGTGCTAGATACAAGCCTGAAAATGCTAACCCTCAAATTGAACCACGAGATTTAAAAAAGTAAAAAACGCGTGATGTAGGTGTTCTAGATTTTACCCAAAATTTCTATTTCACTAGATTGGTGCAGACAGACTCTGTTGCAACTTGCATTCCTCAATCTAGTAGTCATTTCCAAACCTCCCTCAATTTATTGGTTTGTCCATGAAATGAAATACAATTATGATTTATGAGTCACTTATTTTGAAAACACTGAAAACTACAAAAGTAATACCTAAAGGGCAAAATATCTAGAATCCTGTTGTAATTTTATTAACTATTATTAATATCTATTCTCTACCGAAGGACAAAAAATTCATTACTTCAGTCTAAATTCTAAGGACAGTGAACACGTCACCAAACTCGAGTGACGAGTCACTTTTTCAGACTGTTTTTGAAGTCTTTTTAATCCTTTCAACTTCCGCTCGAAATAGAGCTTAATTATAGATAATTAAATGTAAAACGTTCAATTTCGGGTCAAGTTCTCAAAAATGTGTTTACTTCCCACATTCGGGCCGAAATCCACCCTAAGCCATTGATCAGTGCCCATCCAATGGATGATGGTATCTGTTGTCAGTTGTCGTGGGTCCCATGACTTTTGCCATTTTTCGGGCATGTCACCACACTCGAGTCACTTTCTCGGGCTATTTTTAAAGTCTTTTTAATCCTTCAACTTCCACCCGAAATAGAGATTTATAGACTTAATTATATTTAATTAAATGTAAAATGTTCAATTCCGGGTGAAGTTCTCACAAATGTGTTTACTTCCCACATTCGGGCTGAAATCCACCCTAAGTCGTTGATCTGTGCTCATCCAATGGACAATGGTATCTATTGTCAGTTGTTGTGGGTCCCATGACTTTTGCCATTTTTCGGGCACGTCACCACACTCGAGTCACTTTTTCGGACTATTTTTTGTCTTTTTAATCCTTAAACTTCCGCCCTAAATTGAGCTTTATAGACTTAATTATATTTAATTAAATGTAAAACATTCAATTCTGGGCGAAGTTCTCAGAAACGTGTTTACTTCTCACATTCGGGTCAAAATCCACCCTAAGCTGTTGATCTATGCTCATCCAACAGATGATGGTATATGTTGTCAGTTGTCGTGGGTCCCATGACTTTTGCCATTTTTCGGGCACGTCACCACACTCGAGTCACTTTTTCTGACTTTTTTTTAAAGTCTTTCTAATCCTTTTCAACTTTCGCTCGAAATAGAGCTTTACAGACTTAATTATAGTTAATTAAATGTAAAATGTTCAATTCTGGGCGAAGTTCTCACAAATGTGTTTATTTCCCACATTCGGGCCGAAATCCACCCTAAGTCATTGATCTAATTGAGTCTAATCATGTTCTCTAATTGAGTCAGAGAATCTTGAATTTTCTTCTAATGACCTTGGCCTTGAGTCTAATAATGTGGTGAATCTTATTGATAAACGTGAACCTCCTAAGGACCTATGCAATATGCATTACCTTTGATCCTAGTGAGACTATTGAAACACCTAGTGGCCCACTATATATCACTACAAAGACCAAAGACATACTCTCACGAGGGGTTCTCATTGATCCAACATGTATGGTGAATGTAATAACTTAAGAATATCTTTATACTTTATAATTATATGAAGTAACATATGATAAATTTGATTTAGTGGTTAAGATATTTGATGGTTTCTCTTGTCCTACTATAGGTTCTATTACTCCTCCAGTTAAGGTTGGTACTAGGTGCTTAGATGCCATTTTTTCTATCATCCCTACATCAGATCAATTTTGTGTGAAGTTGGGACATCTTTGGTTCTCTTCCATGAAAGCAATCTCATCTACCATTCATAAATGTCTCAAATTTCTTTATAATGACAAAATCATAACTCTAAATCATATCATGTACCAACCCACGCATACACTAGTTCAAAAATTCAACAACAAGTAAGTTGGACTTTTAATTCACTTGTTTTTCACGAGATAAACATCTTTTTTAATATGTTTTTAAAATTATAATCAATGTACAAATAATTAATGGAATGATCTGGATTATTTTTTTATATATTAAATATAGAGGAAGAATCATTACATAAAAAAGATCACAGTATTAAATTTATTTCCATTGTTTAACAAAATATTGAAATAACGCAGCTCATAGACAAAAAGAATTTGCAAAATTATCATTAATAAAATGAAATATAAAATATTTTTATATCCATAAGAGGCAAACTAAAACGAACTGGAATTTGCAAAATTATCGTTAATATTTATGTTTTGAAAGTTTACAATTTTTGCATGTTTGAGACTTGAGTCCCTCAAAAACTTTAAAGCCAAAATGAGTGATCCACTGAGCTTGTGAGGTTATGAGGACATAGCCAAAAAAAAAAAAAAACTACTAGGGGGTCGGGGCTAGGGCACAGTTAGTGGACACATTCATGGTTTACCCTAAGAATCTTGCCCTCCCTCCATGTAGAATTCTTCAAACACTACAAGATGAGAGAATTCTTCAAGCCAACTGTAGTTTGGAAAGTCGTCTAGGAGGAACCATTTCTAGAGAAATTCCCTACCAATCCATGCCCATTTCCTATGATGCGTCAACTGCTCTGCATTCAGGTTCAAAAGAAATGGTTGCCTAGCCACTGACACTGTTTGGTCAGGGAGTAGAAGCTTGGTTAATTCACTTGCCCGAGGGATCCCCACCCCTACTTCTGCAAAGACGACAATAGTAATGTCATCTCCAAGGAAGTCTTCTTTAAACACCTTCCTTAACAACATCAACATATCCACCTTGTCTCCTCCGAGGTCCAGAAGAGACGCCAAGAACTAGATGTAACGTTTGTGTTAACACGATATCTATTTTCATTACGCAGAAAGTCTCTGCCCAACACCATCCTCATAGCCTCATTAGTGAACATCCCAACCTCCTTGCAGACTGATTGGAGGGTTGGGTCTCTAATAAAGCCCAAAAAGGCCCTTTGGTCCTTTGCAAAAATGCTTCTTAAGCGGATAGGAGTGTCCATCTTGAGAAATCAGCTTACCAAATTAAACAACCTGAGCCTATAGACCTAAACCAGAGGCAAAATTTAAATACCATGAGCTTCGATGATTTCTCTACCAAAGGCTAATTGAAGATGAAAGAAGTAGAGATCGTATATAAATAGCTGAAGCTCTTGATTGTAATAATACCTTCTCTAACCTATTAACTGCTTTAATTGTTTTTAAATATTTCGTATATCTTTGCAAATCTTTCCAATAAATGCATGAGTACCAAATTGGAAACATCTATAAACCAGTACCAAATTGGAAATAGCTATAATTTATAAACCAGTACCAAGTACCACATTGGAAGTCGTGGGGACAGAGTGGATTGCAATTAGTGACTAGACATATATTAAATGACTGACATTATCAACTGGAACATTTGATACGTGTCTATTGAATCCAATTCCATTCTGGGCACTTTCTCCTCAACTACGTTCTCTTCATAAATTTGGGCCAAAATAAAGCTTCAGCCATTGATCTACAATCATCGAATGGTTTAAAATCATTGATGGATTTTAGGTACGTGTCACCCTTCACGTGTCAAAGACGCTGCACTTATCGATACATCATGCAGAGTCCAAACTCAATGTGATGTACTGATGTGAAGTGATGTATCATGTGCCTTGTCTATTAATGGAAATGAATTCATGAAATCGCCAATAAAATATATATTTTTCCATAAATAAAAAAATATTAGCCAAACAAATTAAATAATTTTCAAGCGGTGGATAAAAATTGCCAATACGCTTAAATAATTTTTCCTTCGGACTAAAAATTTTCGCCCATACAATCATATATTTTTTCCTTTAAATAAAAAATATTCGTCTCCTACAATATATATTTTACCCACAGAACAAGGTATTATTCGCCAGGATTTTATGTAATTTTCGTTCCCTAGGAAAAAATCGCCAATACAAAATAATTTTTTTTCCTACTTTGAAAAAAAATTCGCCATCAATATGAAAATTTCCCCCAAAAATAATGTGTGGTTCGCCAGGATTTTACACTTTTGCCTAGGGGGTGGTTTCTTAAAGTTATCCCTAGAGAAGAGACAAGGAAGATAAGGTTCTCATTATGAGGTTGGATTGGAGCAGTAGACTCTAGCAACATTGCTCACTGAGGTTTTTCCCATCTTGGGTTTTCCTCATATATATTGGTGTTATGTGATGTCCCTTGTGTGATTGCATTTGTGTTGGTCTCACCACTAACCGATAAGTCTTCATTGAGTATGCTCACATAGGATAACTAAAGGGAAAAGTTTGAGAACCACTGATTCACCCCCCCTCTTAGTGGTGCATTGTGTCTAACACATCCATCCTTAAACACTCATATTTATATTTTAGATTCATTAACATGGCTTACTTTGTCTTGGAATCACCCTCATATGAATAACATAATTTGTTCTAGATTTTCTTATCTTCTTTTAATCCCTTAACCTTACCAAATACAACATCACTCAAACAAATGAATAGTATCGTCCTAGTTTTTGCATTATCCTCATGATTCTTAACTTCATCCAAAGTCTGAGGTCCATTCTGTGGAGGCATATAACTAGTCTTGATGATATCCCAGAGTCCATTATGCAAAGTTTCCAAAAAGTATTCCATCTTATCCTTCCAATAAGAGAAGTTTGTTCCATCAAACAATGGTTCGTAGATCTACCTCAAGCAATTAAGTTTTCCAAAGAGAAATCTTATTCTGATATCAATTATTGAACCCATGATAGGACTAGGAGGGGAGTTGAACTAGTTTGGAACTTCAAAACATATTAATTATAAACAAAATCTAACCATTCAACAACAATACTGAAAATACATCAACCATTAACACATGAACACCATATTTATGTGGAAAACAAAAATACAAAAAAACCAGTGTGAGAATCAAACTCACAATATGAATATAAATGATTACAATTTTATAGGATTACTACTAAGGAGCAACAACACCTGATAGAGCTGCAAAGCTAAGGCACGCTACCTTAGGGTAAGATACATGGACTTGCACAACTAAGCACATTGCTTTAGGACAATATACAAAATGTTGCTAAAATACCCACTGCCATTCATCAATTAAAAAATAGAACTAATATGAGAAGGATCTCCTAAAAATGAGATTGTACTTGAACATCAGTATCAAGGAACCAACATCATGGTAAACATCTCCGACCACTATTATTGTCTTAATGTACTATCTCACAGAATATGTCACCTTCAAATCTCTTTACTGTCTTTTGCACATCTACACTCTCAAATCTGCTTGCTTATCCTTCACATATGCTTCTCATCAATTCACAATCTATACATATTGTAGACACTTAAATTTGACTGATTAATTTAATCAGATCAAATCTCCTAAGTCACTTGTATTAGTTGAATAATTCATGTTATTCAATTAAAATCAAGTATGCATTTTGGCTAAATTAAATAAATGAAGTCATGCCTCATAACCAAATTAATTAATTAATCTCTTAATTAATTTACCCTTACCCCTTTCTTCTAATCATTGAATTAATTAATCAAATTAATTAATTCCCCCTTTTCCATCCCTTTATTTGAATTTAATTCAAGTATTCCTTTTAGTCACATGTCTCCTAACTTTAACTACTCTTCTAACCTAACCTCTAATCTAACCTTTGGGTTCTAACCAACCTTATCCTATCCTATCCTAACCTCCCCTCACATGTGTGTGCACACTCACGATTCCCTAATTTTATTAATATTAGGAAATTGAAGCCTATTTTGGGTGGCTTCCTCCGAAAATAGACATGTGTCCTTGAGGACACATGTCAAGCCCCTTCTTGACATTTTTCCCTCTAATGGACACATGGCCTCCCTTATTTAGCCACTTATCCTCTTTAAGGACAAGTATGGAATCTTATTCCACATGGCATTATTAGGATTTCCACTTGCATTTTTCAAGGTCCTTCAATTCCCTTCCATTCTATTTAATCCCTCCCTTTTCTAAGCTCCATACAATCACACTATTATAATGCAACATTTCATCCACTCTTAGCATATCCATATCATCATAATGTAGAATATCATCCTCAAATCTCATCATCTCATCCTCATATCCAATCATCTCATACTCATATCTTTAATCTAATTAGCCTAATCCTGCATCATGGAGCACAATCGATGACATTCTACGTTATCAAGAACACATACGACCGAAGAGCAACCAAATCAAGAGGACATTGTTTTGTTTTCATTTATTGATATTTGATGTTTCTAATTTCCTCTTTAGCAACGTTCTCAATCTTGAGGTGTTTGAGTGAATCTAGTGTTAGCTTAGGTTTTCAATTATTGGTATTTGCGCATGATTTCCTTCACACACATACTCAAATCATATAACCACACTCCTTAAATATAAGATAGATCATCAAACCTAATTGAGGGCCAACCGCAATTGGAATAAATAATATTGTATAAAATAAGCCACCCTTACCAAAAATACTCAAGGTAGTCCACTCGCGGAGAAAGAGGGGAGCCAAATACATCATAACACATCCTTCCAAGATGAATCCAATGATCCACACATGCTAATACATCCTCTAAAGTCACCAACAAATGTAACATGTATATAGGTAGTAAATCTTGTCAATCAGTCAACCAAAAGTCATCTTTTGATGCAAATTGTGTCGCACATATCTCCACACACAATGGTGAGACCCATAAAAACATTCTAACTTATTCTCAAATGCATATCCAGACCAAATAAAATGATCCAAACAAGATAATCTATATGAACACACTGAACCAAAGCATAGTTGAATATTCCAAACACAAATCAACATAGATTTCTTGTGAAATAGAAACACCACCAAAGAAACAAACTAAAAACACTACACAAGCCACATAATCATGTCTGCTAAAGCATAACATAAACTTTAGCATACCTTGAGGCCACCAAATAATTTTTGGACTAGTTTGACAGACACCCTTACTGTCAAAGAACGGTAACAACTAACTTCTAAAAACCAAAACCAATAAGTAGTGTTTCCTGCATACATTGCCACAACCAATCTGTTAGGATTCCCACAGATACTGAGAGGGGGGGTGAATCAGTATCTAACCGGTGATAAGAATTTCTTAAGTTAAAACATGCAGAACATAAAATAGCA
The DNA here is from genome assembly GCF_030272615.1 of Cryptomeria japonica. Lineage (NCBI taxonomy): Eukaryota > Viridiplantae > Streptophyta > Pinopsida > Cupressales > Cupressaceae > Cryptomeria > Cryptomeria japonica. Next base: position 531,257,864 of record NC_081414.1, read on the forward strand.
GTATACCGATATGCAAGAATTAATGCAATAAACAGAATCAGAAACATCCACATGAAAAGAACACCATAAAACAAGATGTTTAACGAGGAAACCTGGTGTGGGAAAAAACTTGGTGGGATTTGTGACCCACAATTATTCACTCTCTGGCCAATAAGAGAATATTGCTTACAATAGGGGCCTGTACATGCAGGAAGGCCAACTGCCTAGAGCTCACTGCTCAATGAGAAGTCACACTGACTTACAATGAGGATTATACTAATCCAATGACTTGTACTACTTCACAATAGCATCTCCAATGCCAGATTCAGTACCGGTTCTAACTCTATTCTTTACATATACCCTTGACCTATAATTCACACATTAGGTTTGCCTAATAATTTTCTTTATGCTCACTACATTACCTCTCTAAATGTATACAATGATCTCCTTTATATACAAGATTCATTTTACAATTTGCCAAGTTGGCTTACAATAATAAACAAAATATTGCGTATCAAAAGTCTTGTCGGCCTCTATGCCGGTATACATCTTTTCTTCTGTGCCGGTGCCGGTGCCGGTGTAGAGTGATCTTGTTGATGTCGGTGCACTGTCTTCCCTGTGTAATGCTTTGCCAGTATGATGTCTTGCCGGTGCCATAGGATTGCAAGGTTGCCATCAATGACAAAACCTTCAATCACATACAATGTCTCATTGGAGTGTCCATATGCCAACAATCTCCCCCTTTGGCATTGATGGCAACACTCATGAGAAATTTCAAAAAGTGTCCAAAATGTGTAGTCCAAAAAATTTACCAAAAAGAATGTTTACCAAAAATATGAAGGGCTCCCCCTGAGCATATGGTTCATGTCTTTGATCTTTCTCATCCTACTACTCCCCCTTTGGCATCAATGACAAAGGTTGTCAAGATGATAGTAGAGTTTGTAGTTACATTTGTCCATATCCTCAACCTTGTAGTTGGGTAGTTATTATCTGAAAAAGATCGCCCAAAATTAAGTTTATACTATCCATAAACTTTTTGATATCTTTTATTGTTGTTTCGGTCCTCTTCATAGTATCGGTGAGATGTTGTAATTGATCTGCCAGTGTTTTACTTCCATGTGCTAATGCCTCTAAGATTTCCTTTCATAGAGATGCTAGATAGTCCAATCTTGGACTCAGTTTAGATCTCAAGTGTTTTGCCTTGTTTATTATTCTCTCTTTCTTTCCTATTTAAGCAATTCTTCCTCAAAATTTGCTAACTTATCTTCAAAAATAGATAGTGAATCCGGTGAGTTGACAAAATTGTCTGCAAGCTTATTTATCTCATCCTGTGTCTTGCTTATTTTCTTGTCAATATCTACAGTCAAGAAGTTTGTTTTGCGTGTGTCTTTATACAGATTTTTATACTCTTTCAACAAACTACATAGTTTCGGTAGAAGTGTGTCAAAGTATTTGTTACACTTCTTTATTTCTTCATCAAAGAATTTATGTTTCTCCTTTTCTACCATGTCCTTTACTGATTCTTCCTTTATTTTCTCAATATTTCCAGAAATGTATTTGCATAATGTATCCAACTATCCTAAAAAATCTTTATTATCTATATTACAATCAGGAGCAATTATCTTCAAAATTGGTATTGAATCATGTATTGCTTTATAAGCTTGTGAACTGCAGTCAGTTATTTTCTTAATGGATTCAAGTAATACCTCAATCACATTAGTTGACTTGAATGTTGATGATGATCCAAGAGTCTGAGTGCTGGTGGAAATAACCATGCTTGTGTTGACCTCTAGCAGGTTAGTTTGTGTTTGCATTTCTTTTAGCACTGGTTTTCCTGCTTCATTGCTTACCGGTGGCATTGTTTCCTTGTGAGCCTGTTCTGAAGCCTTTAGCTCTGTTGGTTTCTCTATTTGTGCCTCAAATTCCACCTTTTTCCCTGTATCCACTGTCGGTTGCTCTATATCTCCTATTACCAGAGGCTCTTTAGCCATATCTGACTTTTCAGTTGTATCTTTATCAACTGTTATGTTGATCTTTTGGGTATCAACATTTACAGTGTATAGGACTTCAGGATTTGGATTGCTATCCTCTACATCCATGCTTTCTGCTGCCGGTTGGCTTTCAGGGGTTGTAATTTTTATAGGTGGAGGTAGGTTGTCTTTAACCTTTATGCTTGGAGGTCCACCAACTTTGCCTTTCCCTTTGTCCTTATCCTTCTGATATACCTTAATAGGCTTGGGATTCCTGTATTCTTCTTGTTTTTCCTTTTCAACCAGGAATATGTCCCAACCATCTTCTATTTCCTCTGTAACTCTTCCTGCCATCTGTGAAATATGTTGGTGTCCAGTGGAGAAAACTATCTAGTTTGCCTGAGCAATCAAATCATCAATTTCCTTTGGAGAGTTTACCGGATATACAACAAGTAGTTTTTCTATTTTTATTTTCTTGTCTAATTCAATCACTCCTTGCCTTCTGGCCTCAAGTCTTTTGTATAAATCATCAGGAATTTCATTGATTACTTCCATCAAATTTTTTTTGAACATGTCCATATGCAGTATTACACTCTCCTCAACTTGCCCTTTCTCATCAGCAGATAGAGTGTCATAAATTTTCCCTATGTTTGTCAATTTTCCTTCCACTGTGATCTCATTTAGCAAAATGTCTAGAGGTGCCAAGTCAGATTTTGTCTTTTTCTTTTTCTTAGAAGTTAGCTTCTTTTTAGGTGTGACCTTTCTGACTAGAGATCTCACAGCTTGTTGCTTCTGCCTTGTCCTTCTAGGTGAAGGAGTGGTTGACGGTGAGGGAACTCTTTTCCTAACAACTCTTTTAAAGGTTTTTGGCATGTCACCTTCCAAAGAAGTACCTACCGGTGATAGATGAGCTTCAGGTTGTGGGGCTGCCAACTCATCTTCTGTTATGCCGGTTTTATTTAATACATCTTCCTTAATGGCCTTTGCTTGTCTGGATCCTTTCCTCACAAATGCCTCTACCTTCTTCACTCTTTTCTTGGACTGTATTTGGCTTTCTATGTTTTTAGCACTACCAAATACTTCTTCCTTATGTTCTTTGGGGGCTTCCAGAAGTGCTTTGGCATAAGTTTCAACTATGTGGTCATCTATCTCATAGCCCATTTCGGTTACCTAGATTGTCCTTGGGATGACTGCTTCCATCCATGTTTCATCCTTTTTAATAACAAAGCATATGTCATCTTTGTATTTATCTACAATTTTCTGAGATAACCTTATCCTTTTCTTCATTTTTGTCTTCAATGCTTGGAAAAAGTCATGAATGTTGTTTTCTTTGTTCTCACCCATGGTATTGAACAGTTTTGTCAATTGCTTTCCTATCGGTATGTCATATCCTAGTTCTTTATATCCTATACCGGGAACCTGTTTTGTTATATGAAGCATTAGGCATACTAACAGATTTCCAAATCTAAAAGTTCCTTTCTTATCCTTCTTTATCTTTCCAAGGTTGTCTATCAGTTCATCCTTTAACCATTCACAAATGTGGATTTTTGCATTGTCTATCACCATATCATAAGCACTCTTAATGCATAAACTTGAAACTGAGTTAAGTCTATTGGCATGAGTGGCTTTGTAACCTAATATCATGCTTATGAATCTCACATTTGTATCCTTTACATCGTTAACCCTTAGAGATCTCTTATCAAATGTTGCACCTATTAGGTCTATGACTAAATCATTTGAAACCTTCTTGTTTTTTTTTGGTCTTTTACTGGTGGCCTGTAACCCTGTGACAGCCTTTACCACTTCCTTGGTGATCTTATGAATTGCATCTAACCAGAAAAATTCTCCATGAACTCTTTTTAACACTATCCTAATCACATCCTTAGGAAATTCAGTAATGCTAAGGATTTCTGTGAATCCTAGGGTTTCAATAACCTTGTGTTCAGTTTTAACATTGCCGATATCATCACATATCTCGGTTTTATACATGGTTTTGATTTCCTCATCTCCTAACTCTTCAATGTTGCAGTGGATGTACATTCTAGGGTCTTTAGCATATACAACACCTTTAGGGATTTGAGAAAATGCACCTAAGGTATCATCCTTCTTTGCTATTTCGGGGACTAACTGAAATACGGGCCTAGGTCTTTTAATTACTTCCACAATAGTAGGGTTCTCTATGTATTCAATTGCAGAGGTGGATGCCATGATTAAATACCTTTTTCTGTCTTGGATGGATGATTTATTGGAGTGTGCTTGCTTCTTGCTCAAAATGCCTTAGCTCGGAATCTTCGAGCTTCTCTGAAAGTTTGAAATCACAGTGAAATGAAATGGAGCCAAAACCTTATTTTATAAAGTCTTTTTCGCTATCTACCACATTAATTGCATGCCGGTTAAGTATTCACTTAACATTGTTTGCCGGTAATAAGTGATTTTCCACTTCTTATCTCTAACCGAGGGAATAATATCACATGTGTCATTAGATTGCCAAACCCTCAAGGAAATTTTCTTCAATTAGATGAAGAACTTCCTGCCGGTGAAGCATCACTCTGTTCTACCGGTGAAGCATTTGTTGGTTCTACCAGTGGAGGAGTATTCCCAATGTTTAGATCAGCTTTTCTAATCCATTGCTTTGAGAATTCTTGCTTAACCTTTTCAACCTTTTCTTTTCTTTTCAAGCTAGCACCTTTGTTGTCTACTGGTGTACCTTTACTTCTACAAAATTTAGCAATATGCCCAATCTTGTTACATGCATAACAAGTTACATTATTTTTCTGAATAGCTTTCCCATAACCTATGTCAGTTTGTGTTCTGCATTGATTAGATAAATGTCCAAATCTTCCACAAACATAACATCTCACATTCATTCTGCAGTTTTCAGAGTTATGACCAACTTTGTTGCATTTGGAACATTGACCGGTGGGTGTATTGATATTTTGATAATTCCTAGATCTACATCCATTTGCCCTATGACCATACTTATTACAGTTAAAGCATTTTCCATTGAATTTATAAGCATTAGGTGGTCTTACCAGTTTGCTATGATCCTGAGTATTTGCAGTACCGGAGATTTCACCAACTTCAAAGCCAATTCCAGAAGTGTCACCTTTAGGTTTTTGATTCTTCAATAAGGTACCAAGTTCTTCTGAGCTTTCTTAAATTTTTCTTTATGTTGATTTGCAGTTTCCAATTCCCTTTCCAAGATTTCTTTTTGTCTGATTAGTTCATTTGAGTCATTCTGAGTATGCATCAAATCTGTCTTCAACATGTCATTTTCATAGCTAAGTCTTGTGTTCTCATTTGCTGCATCACTTAGTCTTCTGGTCAATTCTTCTTCATTCTTCTTTCTGTCCTCAATCTCTTTGCAAAATCTCATAGTTATATCCTGCATTTCATTTTTTGTTGTCATGATTTCTTGTTTCAGCTTGCTTATCATATCATTAAGAGATTCCTTTTCATCATTCTCATTTTGCAATTTTTCACAAAGTTCTCTTCTCTTGTTTCTTGTAACAGTAAGATTTTCTTGAAGTGCCTGAATGATATCTTGAGCTGCTCTTAAATCATCTTCTAATTTGATATTTTTCAACTTCTCTGCATCATAGTCAGTAAGAGCTCCTTCAAGTTGCTTCATCAGATTTTCCATCTTTACCGATGTCAAGATCTTCCTCAAGTTGTTAGGCTTCTAAAAATAGAGGATCATGCTCTGATACCAATTGTTAGGATTCCCACAGATACTGAGAGGGGGGGGGGGTGAATCAGTATCTAACCGATGATAAGAATTTCTTAAGTTAAAACATGCAGAACATAAAATAGCAGTATACTGGTATGCAAGAATTAATGCAATAAACAGAATCAGAAACATCCACATGAAAAGAACACCATAACACAAGATGTTTAATGAGGAAACCCGATGTGGGAAAAACCTTGGTGGGATTTGTGACCCACAATATTCACTCACTGGCCAATAAGAGAATATTACTTACAATAGGGGCCTGCACATGCAGGAAGGCCAACTGCCTAGAGCTCATTGCTCAATGAGAAGTCACACTGACTTACAATGAGGATTATACTAATCCAATGACTTGTACTGCTTTATAATAGCATCTCCAATGCCAGATTCAGTACCGGTTCTAACTCTGTTCTTTACATATACCCTTGACCTATAATTCGCACATTAGGTCTACCTAATAATTTTCTTTATGCTCGCTACATTACCTCTCTAAATGTATACAATGATCTCCTTTATATACAAGAGTCATTTTACAATTTGGCAAGTTGGCTTACAATAATAAACAAAATATTACGTATCAAAAATCCTGTTGGCCTCTATGCTAGTATACATCTTTTCTTCTGTGCCGGTGCTGGTGACGGTGTAGAGTGATCTTGTTGATGCTGGTGCACTGTCTTGCCTGTGTAATGCTTTGTCGGTATGATGTCTTGTTGGTGCCATAGGATTGCAAGGTTGCCATCAATGACAAAACCTTCAATCACATACAATGTCTCATTGGAGTGTCCATATGCCAACACAATCACCAAAATATCAAACACATCTACAATTCCAGACACAAGATAAAAAAAGAACATATTCGAACCAAAATCCATCCAAACAATCAATTTTGACAATAATGAAAACCATAAAAACTCATATTTCCAACACTTTCATTGTTCTTATTAGACTATTGGATATTGATTTCCTCGTCATCATCAACTTTCACAACCATAAACAAGGTTTTATTGCTAGAATCATTAGATTCCTCATCTTTAGATGGATGATTACTTTCTTTGGAGTAAAAACTTTGTTTAGGCTTATCTCCTTTGTCTCTATCATCTATCATCTCTTATTTTATTGTTTTATTCTCTATAAGGACATCTAGTTGAAAAATTGTCTATCCTTCCACAATCGAAACAAATTAGAGGTAATTTACCTTTGTATTTATTGATTCCCACCTTTAGTCTTCTTATAAAGTTTTATTCTTCTTCATCAAGGTTTCTATTTAGGTCAGCATCATCTTCTTCTCTTTATTACTTGCTTTGAATGAAACTTTCTTCTTTGGTTTATGTAGTTCAATATTTCTCATCTCAAAGGCAAAGAGGTCTCCATAGAGTTGATCTATATTATATGTTAGGAACCAGAGGCAACTGAGAGGGGGGAGTGGGGGTGAATCAGTTGTCTATTAATTTCAACCCAAATATAACTTAACCAAACTTAATGCATAATATTGGTAAACCAAACTTAATGTTGGTAGATAGTTTAACAGTTAATAACAATATCGATAAAGTTTAATGCATGAAACGAAAAGACAAATAACATCCACAACACATAACACAAATATTTGTACGTGGAAGCCCTGTAAGGGGAAAAACCATGGTGGGAAACCTTACCCACAATCAGATGATACTACTGCAGATAGTATGTGTATACAAATGGGGTCTACACATGCAGAAAGGCCAACTTCCTAGAGCTCACTGCTCAATCACAAAATGGGAGTCACACTGACTACAATTGGATGGTTAAATCCAATGATAATGTACCTCTCAAAATAGCATCTTCATATGCTGGATTCAGTACCGGTTAAGCTCTAATTGTCTTCTTCATACCTTCCTTGAATCTTCAAATGATTTCTGTGTATATAGCTCTGCTTGTGTTTGCATATACCTTATTACAATCCTCTACCACACCTTGTTTTTTAATCTCACAAATGAGATCTTGCATATATACCAAAACCTAAGACCAAATGTGTAGGTCGACTCACTAAGAATATTACAATTAAATCAATTACAAATGAATCAATATGTGATGTATCATGTTGGCTCAATGCATTTACAATAATAACCAATCAATAAAACATCTTTATAACGTGTCATGTTGATCTGGAATAGATAACGCTTGTCGGTCCATAACCTAGACCTATTTGTCAGTAACAACAAATATGCAAACTCAATTAGACCAATAACCAAATCACCAAAACAAGTGTCCAAACAATGTCTTCAACATAACCAAGTAATCTCCAGATGATAATAGATCATCCTCAATACTGGTGAACAATATAACTTGTCGGTGAACCAAATACCGGTGACTGTGCATAAGTCATTGAACATGTCGGTGAACATAACCAAAGATCTTCAGTGTTGATAAGTGTTCACAAGTGTTTACAAGTGTTGACATCAATGACAAAACCAATGCAACACATCCATAATACCAACAATCTCCCCCTTTGGCATTGATGGCAACACAAGATGGAAAAACCATCTAAGTGCCAAAGCATAAATGCCAAAAACCAAAAACCAACAATCTCCCAAAGAGATCATTAACTAGAAATCAAAATATAGATACAGAGAGTAACAATCTCTCCCCAATGAATAAGCTCTCCCCAAAAGATAATGTGTTTTTCCATAGATATCTCTCCTACTTTGAAATCAAATGCCAAATCAATACAAACCAAATACAATCAGTTCATAGAACTTAGAACCAAATTTATTCAATATACTCCCGTTAAGAAGTAGCTCTCCTTCATCAAAGCAGGAAAAAGATTTCTCTGTTAATTATGTCAGTCTGATGTCATGCTCCAACTGTCTAAGTTTCTACCAGTGAGGGTATACCTCCAAGCTGCTCTCTTAGATATTCAAAAGTTTCCTTAGGCAAAGGGTTAGTAAAGATATCTGCAATCTGCTCTTTATTATTCACATAAACCAATTTCACTTCTTTTGCTTCAACATTCTCTTTCAGAAAATTGAATTTGATAGAAACATGTTTAGTTTTAGAGTGGAATACCGGATTCTTTGATATATCAATTGCTGCCATATTGTCACAATAAATGATTATAGGTTCTTTGCATTTTACCTTTATGTCCTTCAACATTTATTTAATCCATAATACTTGTGTACAATTAGTTGTTGCTACAACATTTTCTGATTCAATTGTTGATAGTGATGTACAACTTTGTTTCTTGCTCAACCATGAAATTAGTCTGCTACCAAGAAAAAATGCTCCGTCGGTGGTTCTTTTTCTGTCATCTACATCTCCTACCCAATTTGCATCTATGTATGCACATAAATCAAAATTTTCATCTTTAGGATACCATAAACCAAGATTTGTTGTGCCTTGTAGGTACCGGAAAATCCTTTTTACTGCGGATTCATGATTTTCTTTAGGATTACTCTAAAATATTGAAACAATACATACTACATTCATAATATTAGGTCTTGTTTGTGTAAAATACAGTAAACCTCCAATCATAGATTTATATCTTGTCGGATTAACAGGTGTTGATTCATCCTTCAATGATAGTTTATCAGTTGTAGTCATAGGAGTACTTACCGGTTTAGAGTTTTTCATGCCAAATTTCTTAAGTAATTCCTTCAAGTACTTTGATTGATTTATGAATATACCTTTATGAGTCTGAGAAATCTGTAATCCTAAAAATAATTTTATCTCCCCAATCATAGACATTTCAAATTCTTCCTGCATCTTATTAGAAAAGTCTTTACACAATCCTTCTTCTCCTCCAAAAATGATATCATCAACAAAAACTTCAATAACCAAGATGTCATCATTAGTCACTTTGTAGTATAATTTGTTGTCAGCATTACCTTTAGTGTAACCAAGCTTCAAAATATATTTGTCCAATCTAGCATACCAAGCTCTAGGAGCTTGCTTCAATCCATATAAAGCTTTCCTTAACCTTCAAACCATATCTTTGTCATCTGTCAAAGAAAATCCATCAGGTTGTTCAATGTAAACTTCCTCTTCAAGATCACCATTCAAAAATGCACATTTAACATCCATTTGATATACTTAATAGTTCTTGTGTGCTGCAAAAGCTAAGAATAATCTGATTGCCTCAATTCTAGCTACCGATGCAAAGGTTTCATTATAATCAATTCCTTCTTTCTGTGAATATCCCTTACACACTAATCTTGCTTTGTTTTTGATTACCTTACCATCTTCATTAATTTTATTTATGAATACCCATTTAGTTCCAATTATATTTTTGTTTTCAGGCTGGGGAACCAATGTCCATGTGTTATTCTTTTCAATTTGTTCTAATTCATCTTCTATAGCCTTAATCCAATGTTTATCTTCACATGCCTCATTAATAGTTGTTGGTTCAATTTGAAAAATTAGACATACCTCTTCATTTGCCAGTCTTCCTCTAGTCATAACTCCTTGATACTTATTCCCAATTATCTGACTTTCAGAATGATTCAATCTTACATACCTGGGTGTATTCACTTGTTGTTGTTCTTCAGTCACTGTGAAATTCTCAGATGATGTCGGTGTGATTGGATCAACATACTGTACCGGTGTATTAGGTGTAGGTTCATTTGTGATTATCTCAACTACCAGTTCAGAGTCCATAGACCTTGAATTGCCTCTAAACTATTCATCAATCTTCACATTTGCACTCTCAATGATTTTCTGCAATCTCTTGTTAAAACATCTATATGCCTTTCTCTTAGATGAATAACCAAGAAATATTCCTTCATAACTTCTAGGATCAAATTTTCCAATATAATCATCTCTCCTAATATAACATTTACTTCCAAATATTCTGAAATATTTCAGAGTAGGAGTATTACCAAACCATAGTTCATGAGGGGTCTTACCGGTTTCACCTTTAATGTGAACTCTGTTGAATGTATAAATAGTTGTATTCACCACTTCTCTCCAATACACATGAGGTAGGTTTGCTTCTGATATCATGCTTCTAGCTGCATCCAAAATAGTTATGTTCTTCCTTTCCACAACTCCATTTTGTTGGGGTGTCTGAGGTGCTGATAATTGTCTTCTGATTCCATTCACTTCACAAAATGTATTAAATTCCTTAGATGTGAATTCACCTCCTTGATCTGATCTCAAACATTTGATTTTCTTACCGGTTTCATTATCTAGCATGACCTTGAATAGTTTGAATTTCCCAAAAGCTTTTGATTTCTCCCTGAGAAAAGTAACCCAACACATTCTAGAATAATCATCAATGATTAGCATAAAATATCTATCTCCTTGTAAACTTCTAGTTCTTGTTGGACAACATAAATCAGTATGAATTAAGTCAAGAACATTATTGGATTTTTCTGGAATACTCTTAAAAGTTGCTCTAACTTATTTTCCAAATTGGCATTCCTTACATACCGGATTGTGAGGTTTAACAATCTTAGGTAAATCCCTTACTACCTTAGTTGTACTGATTTTCACAATGCAATCAAAATTTACATGACAGTCTTTTATGCCATAACCAACTTTCATCAATATGTGCAATCAAACATGTCTTCTCATTATTATTCAAATGAAAGATATTACCTCTAGTCTGATTACCGGTTACAATTTCCAAACCAGTTTTATTCATGATTTTGCATTTACCATTCTTGAATTGTAACTGAAACCCTTTTTCAACTAATTGACCAACACTCAAAAGATTATGCTTCAAACCTTCAGCATAATAAACGTTGTCAGTATTGTGCTTACCATCAAAAGATATAGTGCCTTTTCCTCTGATCAAACAAGCTTTATCATCCCCAAATCTTACTAGGCCTCCATTGTATTAATGAAAAGTTAAGAATATACTTTTATCACTAGTCATATGATGTGAACATCCGGAATCAATGATCCATTCATCCTTTTCTTCAATTTTAGCTGCCAGGGCCTTCTCTACTGGTTGAATAGTAGGTGCCAGTTGATCTTCTATTATTGCAACAAAATTCCATCCATTGTCTATCGGTTCCTCATCAAAATCATTAGTAACTCCTTTATCAACATAGTAACATGATTTGTCTCTAGTTTTCTTAAATCCGTGTAATGCCCACCAAATACCCTAGATAAACTAAACAATAATATACAAATAGAGATAAAAAAAATTTAATAACAACTAATGCAACACATAACATCTCCATCTATTTACATACGTTCATCAATTAGCCAATATGAACATATGTTATTACTCATTTCATGAATTAATGCAAGCGGAAATAACACAACATCATTAATCTTTCCCTAGGGTACTTAGCATCATTACTTAAATTCATTTCCACAATAGCATACTACGCACATGATAGGTATATTTCACCTTCATTAATGCATCATAATCTAATTATCTATTCATGAGATATGCAACCTACAACATTTCTTACTTCCAATGATATGCATAATTTTCTATCTACCAATGCATCTATATGAAACATTCATGTTTACTAAGTCCATTCAACATCCTATAACATATTCATTTATTAGTCCATGAGCATTCATCTTTCAAGATTATTTAACATTCTAACCAACCTCTAATCATTCCATAAGATAATACAACTGATCCATAATGCAATTCCATTCTATTCCAAATTCAATTCATCTACAAATATAAGTACATTAACTACATCATGAGCATAGCTCTTCCTACTACAAGATTCCATTTATGATATACAAAAGTATTACATTACATACATTTTATCTTATCCATTACATAAATATGCTACAAGGTACATCCATAGTACACCATGAAGAATAATCCACATCTAGGCAAGAAGAATCCCAAAGAACATCCCAATGGATAAAAAGCACCAACCTCCTGACCATGTGGAACCAAAGGAACCACCCCCCCTGCTAGGAGATGATACAAGGTCCCAACACATACTCTAAACCTAAGCTGGCACCTATAACCAAGGAGACTAACAACATAAGGACTCTCAAGCAAGAACTTACACAATACAACAAGAAAGAACTCCTACAGGCAAAAAAATCATCAAAATATAAATGCATCCAATAAGCATAATCATAAATCAAAAAGGGGAAACACATGTAGGAGTGGAGTGTCATCACATGCCATCCTCATAACACAATAACATAATATCACAAGGCACTAGCCTGATGGACATGTGGAGCCATCTCAACCTATGAGAGACTAAGGGAGATTATCTTACTGTCTTCACGGCCTTCTCATGCTTATCCTAAAATATCCTCCCTAGAACTAAGTCATGAGGCACAAATCAATTTATCATCTTATTAATTAATTGAACTACCCAACCCATCAACTATTAGGTTATCACTTATTTACAAATCACAGAAAACTCCAATGTGCCCTGGTGGTCTAGACTTCATGCATCCTTACAAGGAACCTCATGCAAGTGTATCTCTCATGACTCCAATCATCACAAGGAAGCCCACTCGCCCCCTAACATGGTCTCAAACATGACAACACAAGAGGCTCTAGATTCATAATTAGATCTAAGAACATACATAAATCTGAAATCATAAATAATCCATATGCAAACAACAATCTCATCTCATAATCATGAAACATGTGAAAGTCAACATCATGAGAACCAAAATAAATGAGCCTCTTGGCCAACTAAACATATCAAGGCCATAAGAAATGTCATCAAATCTGAAATGAATCATCAAATAATCTCAGCAAGGCCTATCCACTTGTTGGCACATAATCACAAGAATCTCAATCTCTCTCTTGGTGCACCAACAAGAGAGGAAGAACAAACAACTCAAATGGAGTAAAATTCATACAAAACTCAAAAATAAATCATATGAAGACATTACCAATCATAAATCAACAATAGACAACATCATAAATGCCCTCAAAAAGCCTCTGGTACGGCCCCAAATCCAACTAACATCAAACAGACTTCAAACTAGGAAAAAAATCCTAAAAATACACATAATGGTGCATACGACTAAAAGCTTAGTGCATCTGGGTGATCTCTTAGTGCGTAGGGTGATTATCTTAGCGCATCTAGTCATTCCTTTAGCGCATAGAAAAAAAAAGTGTAAATTTTGGCAGAAAACTACTTAAGTGCAGAATCAAAACTGGTCAAAATATAATCAGCCAAATATGGTGTATTTATACTCATTGGAATCGGCACAAAATGAACTATAAGAATATGTGAACAAAACAAAATAATAAAATTCACCCAAGGATCTCCAATTGAAAACATAATGCAGACTTTTGGAGGAAGAACATCTCCAGAACTGTCAAAACTGAGGCAATACTCAACAACCTTGAATCTAAAACATAGAAAGCATAGTATATAACTCAAATACATTTAAAAGAGACATTCCACATAACAAATAACATCCATACACAAGAGGATGAGTCAAATAGAAATCTATTAAAATAATTCATACAAAACATATACAAAAGCTACAAGATATTCCTCATGTCGAACATTCAGGGCAATGCACATAAAGCATTATTTATAGAACTATAAACCAAGCAAAGAATCTAAAATCCCATGGCTACACATTCCAAATCTAGGAAGACTAAAGAGAATGCATAAACCAATCCCTTTTTAAAAAAACAAACAAATCAAACACGAAGCATACAAGTTTTCAAAACTTTGAAAGCAAAACAAGAAACCAATGGAGAGGCCTCCAACCTGCAACCTATGCGATGGTTTGTAGTTGAAGAAGAGATCCTGCAAGCCAAACCCAGAATCCAACCAAACTCCAGCCAAAAACCAAGAATGCAGAAATCCCCCCCAAAACCAAGGAAGAAAATGCTGGAGAAATTCCCAGAGAATAACCAACCCAACCGAAAAACCTCACGGGAATGAAAAAAAATAATAAGCAACAATAAAGCTTATCAAATATTAAAATAATCATAAAATCAATAAATGTTAATTATCAAATAAATATAAATATCAAATAATTAAATAAATTAACCATTAAATAATTTATTACTTCCAATATTAAATTTTAATTAATATTTAGACTATAATCAATAATCAATAATTAATTAAATAACCTTTATAAGATTATTAATTAATTAAATACTATAATTCTAAAAATCATAAATCAAATAATCAAAAGCTCAAATAGCTTAAATCAAATATACTAATTATCAAATCTCTCAACAAATAGACAAATAATCCAACGCCACATAAATAACCACGTGACAATAAAATCAACCACAACATAAATAATCCTCATACCAAAAGAGTCAATCAATACTAACATACTCCAAAAACTGAAAGAGCCAAGCTAACAATTGACATGAGCAATTGTGCTTAGTGACAAATTAAACCTAGAGTATGTGAAGGGAAACTCATGCCGTCTCCGAACCACATAAGCCATTTGAACTAAAGACATGCTCAAACCTGTGAAGCCAGGTTGATTCGATGTCTGATACCTGCAAAATCCTGCAACCACAAAATGATAATACAGCGTATACATATACATATATAGAACAAGCAAGTGATAGAGAATCGTGACAACACATCCCGCTCGCAATGAGTGATGTGGAATCGTCTCTATCATGAAGACAAACAAACAATAGTCAGACAAATCTCATAAAAATCTCATCATATGTAAACATAAAGTAGGGTTAGTGTAATCATAATCATCATCAAAACCATGATAAACCTAATTTATAAATAATCTGTCACATAGTGAGCGTGTAAAATCCATCGAGTACATATATCATCAAATCACATGATCAATCACGATAGTACCAACATCCATATAGATAAATCAAAATAGCATATGTCCAATATTGTGTAACATCATCCAAATCATCAAAATATAGTCTAGATAAGTCTATCAAGCATAATATAAAAGTCAACTCTAGTCAAAATAAGTCAAATCAAGGGTGGACACTACATCCTCCCCCCCTTTGGCTAGGCTTAATCCTGGAACCCTGAGAACAAATAGGGATATAGCTCTCTCATCCACACTACTTCCTTCCATGTAGCTAAAGAATCATCAATCGGATCCCAGTGGACCCTTACCTGCTCTACGCTCCAGCCTCTGAGGGACATCTCTCTGTACTAAAGAATGCGCACGGGCTCCATAGAAAGTTGCCCGTCCTCGACCTATAAAGCATTCCAATCCAACACATGCAAAATATCAAGATAATATAACTTCAAAACTGAAACATGAAAAACATCATGGATGTGGGACAAGCTAGGTGGCAAGGCAAGGCGATAAGCAACAGGACCAATCCGCTCCAAAATCTCGAAAGGTCCAACAAACCGAGGTGCCAACTTAGAGCCTTTTCCATAATGGATCGGAATCTTTCATGGGCTAACTCTCATAATACCCTGTCACCAATAGAAAACTGCATGTCCACTCGATGAGCAACTGCATATTTCTTCTATCTATTCTGAGCAGCCAAAACATTCTCTCTAATGCGAGCCACCTGCTCCTCCATATCCTATAACATCTCTGATCCAATATGTACTCTATCCTCTAAACGGTCCCAACTCAAGGGCATGCGACATGGTCTACCATATAACACCTGATAAGGAGACATACCAATAGAGCTATGGTAACCATTATTGTATGCAAACTCAACCAAATAGAGATAATCCTCCCAATGAGACTGTTGATCCATCACATACATCCTCAACATATCCTCCAAAACCTGATTCACCCTCTCTATCTGTCCATCTGTCTCAGGGTGATAAGTTGAACTAAAGTTCAACTGCGTACCTAAATCATGCTAAAGAGCTATCCAAAATTATGATGTGAACACTGGATCATGATTTGATATGATCCGCCAAGGAATACCATGCAACCTCACAACTCCTTCCAAGAAAACCTGAGCTACTGTCGATGCTGTATACGAAGACCTGATCAGAGAAAATTGTGCTACTTTAGTCAATCTATCTACAATGACCATAATAGCATCATGATGATGTAAAGACATGGGCAATCCAACTATAAAATCCATAGATATAATATCCCATTTCCATCCTGGAACCAAATGTGAGTGTAATAATCCTACGGGATGTTGACGCTCTACCTTCACTTGCTGACACTCTAGGCAACATGCCACAAAATCTGCAATATCTCTCCTCATGCCAGACCAATGATATATCTGTCTCAAATCCGTGTACATCTTCTTGACACCTGGATGTGTCGAGTAAGGAGCACGATGTGCCTCCAACATGATCAAATCTTGAAGACCATCTGATGGTGGAACATAAATACGTCCCAAATGCCTAAGAAGTCCATCTGATTCCACTGAGTAACTTGCATATCTGCCCTCAAGATCTCTACCTGCAGCAACCTCTGCAATAATCTTCTGATACCATACATCTGAAGGAAGGGCACTAAGAATATGGCTCCTCAAATCCACACTAAGAGACATTGCTTAAATCTCATGCCTCCTGTGACTCAAAGCATCTGCTACCACATTCTCCTTACCCTGAATATATCTCACCTCAAAGTTGTACTCACATAAGAACTCCATCCAATGCCTCTGTCTAGCATTCAAATTCGGTTGCGTGAAGATATACTACAAACTACGGTGATCACTGTACAACTCAAATCTATGCCCAAGAAGGAAGTGCCTCCATCTAACCAAAGCATGAACCACTGCTGCCAACTCAAGATCATGGGTGGGATAATTTTGCTCATGATCCTTAAGTTTCTGTGACTGATATGCAATCACATGACCATCCTGCATCAATACTACTCCTAGACCCTCCAAAGAAGCATTTGTGCACACCACAAAATTCCCCAAAGGATCTGGTATTGCTAAAATAGGTGCACTAGTCAAATGCTCCTTAAGGATCTCAAATGCTGCCTCACACTACTCCGTCCAAACAAATGTCTTCCCTTTTCTCTGAAGAGAAGTGATAGGATGAGCTATCCTAGAGAAATCCTAAACATATCTATGATAATATCCTGCTAAAACCATGAAACTACGCACCTCTCCCACATTAGTGGGTGGTGGCCAATCGACAATCACCTGAATCTTGGAGGGATCAACCATGGTACCCTCTCCAGAAATCACATGACCAAGATACCTCACCTCTGTCTGGAAGAACTCACACTTTGCCAAATTGGTGTATAGCTGATTCTCCCTAAGACACTGCAAAAATTGCCTCACATGATCCTCATGCTCCTCAACCGATCTCAAATAAATCAAAATATCATCTAGAAATACTAATACAAATCTATCCAAATACAACCTGAATATACCATTCATCAAGCTCATGAAAACCGATGGTGCATTCGTGAGACCAAAAGGTACCACTGTGAACTCATAATGACCATATCTAGTGCAAAAAGCTATGCGAAGAATGTCTGCCTCCTGAATCCTCAATTGGTGATATCCAGACTTAAGATCAATCTTAGAGAAGATTTTGGTATCCTTAATGTGGTCAAATAAATCATCTATCCAAGGCAAGGGATATCGGTTCTTCACCGTCACCTTATTAAGTTGTCTGTAGTCAATGCATAATCAAAGAGATCTATCCTTCTTCACAAATAACACAGGTGCACCCCAAGGGGACACACTAGGATGAATAAATCCCTTCACCAACAACTCCTCCAACTAAACCCTCAACTCATTCAACTCTTGCATGGTCATTCGATAGGGAGCCCTAGAAATATGCTCAGCTCATGGCACCAAATCAATCCTGAAATCTATATCTCACCGAGGGGGCATACTTGGAATCTCGCTAGGAAACACATCTGCAAACTCCTAAAGAATGCAATGCTACTGCAATAAATCCTCTGAGCTAGCTCCCTCATCCACATCCTTCACTCTAACCACAAACAACTGGCAACCCTTACATGCATACCTCTTCATCTGCATAGCAGAAATCATGCAAAGAGAGATAGGTCTCTGAATACCTACAACCTCCACACTCTTCCCACTATTATCCTTCCATTGCACTCTCTTACCTCTACAATCTATCTGGGCTTGGTGAGATCCAAGCCAATCCATACCAAGAACCACATCATAAGATCCCAAAGACATAACATGAAGATCCACAGAAGTATGACAATCTCCTAAAACTAAAGTACAATTGAGCACAAGGGAATCCACTACCACTTTGGACCCCGTGGCTATCTCTACCTGCCACCTATCATCTTGCTTTTCCATAGCAAGCTCGCATCTCTCTACTAGAAAAGGAGAAATAAAAGAGTCTAATGCTCCAAAATCAAATAATACTGAACAAGAGATACCACCTATCACACCTGATGTCTCCACAACAGTGGCCTGATGCTCAGCCTGCCAGTTATCAACCGCCACAAAAACGTGATGAGACCTACCTGCATCTCCAACAGTAGGCTTAGAAGTAGTTGGCTTCTGCTACCCTGACATCTGAGAAGTATGCAGAGGACAATGAATGACAATGTGACCTGGTTGTCCACATGCAAAGCAATCTCTCCTAACAAACACTCTACTACCTGGTGTTGTACTTGACTATTGAACACTGCCTCTACTAGAAGCTAGTTGTGAACTCTACGTTGGCTGGGAAGGAGTAGGTCTCCTATCACGCTGATGATTATGACCTATCAACCTAAAATCTGGCACCTCCAGAAAATCTCTGCCCCTGAAAAAACCTCTTCTTAAACCGCTGACCACTACATAAAGAAGAAGGATGACTCCTACCATGTCCTGAAGACTGCTGTTGTGGTCCTCTCATTGTAGATCCTGTAACAGGTACACTAATCACCTGTCCTCCAGTCGCTCCTCCTGATGCTAATGAAATATTCTCCTCTGCTAATCTCGCCTTCTCCACCACTACCTCTAAGGTCTTAGGTTTGTGCATCCGAACCTCTCCACCAATACAATCATTGAGACCTCTAACAAAGTGTTGAATCAACATCGGCTCATCATCTACATATCTAGCATACTATCTAAGCTCAAAGAATCTACACTCATGCTACTCCACAATCATCCTCTATTGTCTCAAATCATGGAACTCATCGGCCTTCCTCTGCCTCCAATGATCTGAAATAAATCTGGCATGAAACCGCTCCAAGAATAACTCCCATGATATTGTTGCTATGTCCAAATGCAACTTCTGTTCCTCCATGTGCCACCATGTCATTGCGAAATCACATAGATGCAAAATCGCACATCTTGCCTTGGTGTTACTGCTACACTGGTGCATAGAAAAACACCTACCTAAGTCCAATAACCATATCTCTGCCTCCATGCCACTGCCTAAGCCATCAAAGGTAGGAGGATGAGTCCTATTCAGATCTCTGATGTGACTAGCTGCAAGCGCCTCCTGATCCACCTCAATTCTCCTAATAGGAGAACATGAACGCTCTCTCTCCTGATGCTCTGAATGACAAGATCACTCCTGCTGGTTCTCCTCCTATCTTGGTCCTAAGCGACCAAGAAGCCCCTGAAGCACGTTCACCAACTGTGGAATTGGATCATCTCTAGGCTGCTCCTACTCCTGTTCTTGATGGTGTGACTCTTTAGAAACCTCCGGGTGAGGGTTCCTACGAGTACCCATGTGACCAGCATGACGATGATCTCTACCCCTAACAAGCATCTTATCTAAGAAAAAGAAAAGGAAACTATAATCTAAACATCTAAGGGAACTGTAACAAGGAAAAATAAATAGCAGGGATAAGATTGCTAGGCTACACCATGCCAAATGCTAAAATGCACAATGGGCTCATTCGAAACCAGAGTACCTGGTGTTCAACATGGGCTCTGATACCAAGTTGTAATGCCTGCCAAAATACCCTAGAGAAACTAAACAATAATATCCAAATAGAGATAATTTTTTTTTTAAATTATCATCTAATAACAGCTAATGCAACACATAACATCTCCATCTATTTACATACGTTCATCAATTAACCAATATGAACATATATCATTACTCATTTCATGAATTAATGCAAGCGGAAATAACACAACATCATTAATCTTTCCCTAGGGTACTTAGCATCATTACTTAAATTCATTTTCACAATAGCATACTACACACATGATAGGTATATTTCGCCTTCATTAATGCATCATAATCTAATTATCTACTCATGAGATATGCAACCTACAACATTTCTTACTTCCCATGATATGCATAATTTTCTATCTACTAATGCATCTATATGAAACATTCATGTTTACTAAGTCCATTCAACATCCTATAACATATTCATTTATTACTCCATGAGCATTCATCTTTCAAGATTATTTAACATTCTAACCAGCCTCTAATCATTCCATAAGATAATACAACTGATCCATAATGCAATTCCATTCTATTCCAACTTCAAGTCATCTACAAATATAAGTACATTAAATACATCATGAGCATAGCTCTTCCTACTACAAGATTCCATCTATGATATAAAAAAGTATTACATTACATGCATTTTATCTTATCCATTACATAAATCTACTACAAGGTACATCCATAGTACACCATGAAGAATAATCCACATCCACATAAGAAGAATCCCAAAGAACATCCCAATGGCTAAAAAGCACCAACCTCCCAACCATGTGGAACCAAAGGAACCACCCCCCGTGCTAGGAGATGACACAAGGTCCCAACACTTACTCTAAACCTAAGTTGACACCTATAACCAAGGAGACTAACCACATAAGGACTCTCAAGCAAGAACTTACACAATACAACAAGAATGAACTCCCAGAGGCATAAAAATCATCAAAATATAAATGCATCCAATAAACATAATCATAAATCACAAAGGGGAAACACATGTAGGAGTGGAGTGTCATCACATGCCATCCTCATAACACAATAACATAATATCACAAGGCACTAGCCTGATGGACATGTGGAGCCATCTCAACCTATGAGAGACTAAGGGAGATTATCTTACTGTCTTCACGGCCTTCTCATACTTATCCTAAAACATACTCCCTAGGACTAAGTGATGAGACACAAATCAATTTATCATCTTATTAATTAATCTAACTACCCAACCCATCAATTATTAGGTTATCACTTATTTACAAATCATGGAAAACTCCAATGTGCCCTGGTGGTCTAGACTTCATGCATCCTTACAAGGAACCTCATGCAAGCCTATCTCTCATGACCCTGATCATCACAAGGAAGCCCACTCCCCCCCTAACATGGTCTCAAACATGACAACACAAGAGGCTCTAGAATCATAATTAGATCTAAGAACATACATAAATCTAAAATCATTAATAATCCATATGAAAACAACAATCTCATCTCATAATCATGAAACATGTGAAAGTTAACATCATGAGAACCAAAATAAATGAGCCTCTTGGCCAAATAAAGATATCAAGGCCATAAGAAATGTCATCAAATCTGAAATGAATCATCAAATAATCTCAGCAAGGCCTATCCACTTGCTGGCGCATAATCACAAGAATCTCAATCTCTCTCCTGGCGCATCGACAAGAGAGGAAGCACAAACAACTCAAATGGAGTAAAATTCATACAAAATTCAAAAATAAATCATATGAAGGCATTACCAATCATAAATCAATACTAGACAACATCATAAATGCCCTCAAAAAGCCTCTGGTACGGCTACAAATCCAACTGACATCAAACAGACTTCAAACTAGGAAAAAAACCCTAAAAATACACATAATGGAGCATATGACTGAAAGCTTAGCGCATCTGGGTGATCTCTTAGCACGTAGGGTGATTATCTTAGCGCATCTAGTCATTCCTTTAGCGCATATAAAAAAAAGTGTAAATTTCGACAGAAAACTACTTAAATGCGGAATCAAAACTGCTCGAAATATAATCAGCCAAATATGGCGTATTTATACTCATTGGAATCGGCACAAAATGAAATATAAGAATATGTGAACAAAACAAAATAATAAAATTCACCCAAGGAACTCCAATTGAAAAAATAATGCAGACTTTTGGAGGAAGAACATCTCCAGAACTGTCAGAACTGAGGCAATACTCAACAACCTTGAATCTAAAACATAGAAAGCATAGTATGTAACTCAAATACATTTAAAAGAGACATTCCACATAACAAATAACATCCATACACAAGAGGATGAGTGAAATAGAAATCTACTAAAATAATTCATACAAAACATATACAAAATCTGCAAGATATTCCTCATGTCGAACATTCACGACAATGCACAGAAAGTATTAGTTATAGAACTATAAACCAAGCAAAGAATCTAAAATCCCATGGCTACACATTCCAAATCTAGGAAGACTAAAGAGAATTCATAAACCAATCCCTTTTTTTCATTAAACCAAATCAAACACAAAGCATACAAGTTTTCAAAACTTTGAAAGCAAAACAAGAAACCAATAGAGAGGCCTCCAACCTGCAACCTGTGTGATGGTTTGTAGTTGAAGAAGAGTTCCCCTAAGCCAAACTCGAAATCCAACCAAACTCTAGCCAAAAACCAAGAATGAAGAAATCCCCCCCAAAACCAAGGAAGAAAATGCTGGAGAAATTCCCAGAGAATAACCAACCCAATCGAAAAACCTCACGGGAATGAAAAAAAATAATAAGCAACAATAAAGCTTATCAAATATTAAAATAATCAAAAAATCAATAAATGTTAATTATCAAATAAATATAAATATCAAATAATTAAATAAATTAACCATTAAATAATTTATTACTTCCAATATTAAATATTAATTAATATTTAGACTATAATCAATAATCAATAATTAATTAAATAATCTTTAGAAGATTATTAATTAATTAAATACTATAATTCTAAAAATCATAAATCAAATAATCAAAAGCTCAAATAGCTTAAATCAAATAATACTAATTATCAAATCTCTCAACAAATAGACAAATAATCTAACGCCACATAAATAACCACGCAACAATAAAATCAACCACAACATAAATAATCCTCATACCAAAAGAGTCAATCAATACTAACATACTCCAAAAATTGAAAGAGACAAGCTGACAATTGACATGACCAATTGTGCCTAGTGACAACTTAAACCTAGAGTATGTGAAGGGAAACTCATGCCATCTCTAAACCACATAAGCCATTGGAACTAAAGACACGCTCAAACCTGTGAAGCCAGGTGGAGTCGATGTTTGATACCTGCAAAATCCTGCAACCACAAAATGATAATACAACGTATACATATACATATATAGAATAAGAAAGTGATAGAGAATCACGATGACACATCCCGCTCGCAATGAGTGATGTGGAATCGTCTCTATCACGAAGACAATCAAACAATAGTCAGACAAATCTCATAAAAATCTCATCATATGTAAACATAAAGTAGGGTTAGCATAATCATAATCATCATCAAAACCATGATAAACCTAATTTATAAATAATGCTTCACATAGTGAGCATATAAAATCCATTGAGTACATATATCATCAAATCACATGATCAATCATGATAGTACCAACATCCATATAGATAAATCAAAATAGGACATGTCCAATATTGTCTAACATCATCCAAATCATCAAAATATAGTCTAGATAAGTCTATCGAGCATAATATAAAAGTCAACTCTAGTCAAAATAAGTCAAATCAAGGGTGGACACTACAATCTGTATCTCTCATATTCAGGGTTTGGCTTATATGTTCTTTTAGCTTCTTCTTTCAATCTTGCATGTCTATCAGGACACCTAGATGCCATATGACCAATTTTATTGCAGTTAAAACATTTAAATGGTGCTTTACCTTCATACTTACTTCCAACTAGACCTTTAGGCATTTTCCTTGCAAATAGTGCTTCAGGTTCTTCAAGTTCTTCATTCTCTCTTCTGATTTCTTCAAGTTCTCTAGAATAAAGTGCTTTCCAATCAGATTTTTCAGATGATGATGATGATGTTGCAGATGATGAAGCTTTGAAAGCCAAATCTGTATTAATTGTAGCAACAGGACCAAATTCCTCAAGTTCAAAAGCTGAAAGTTTTCCAACCAAAGTATCTCTAGATACTGATGCATTAAGCATTATTCTCAATTCATTAATTGCGGTTACTTTCATTTTCTATGCGGGTGGAAATTCTCTTAAAACTTTAGAAACAATTTCATCTTCACTTAAGGATCCTCCACAATATTGTATACCCAAAACAATTTTATTAACTCTTTCCATAAAAGTAGAAATTCTTTCATCTTCTTCCATTTTTCAGATTTTCATACCTGACCCAAAAGCATTCCAGTTTTGCAATTTTGACAGTGGTATCACCTTCATTCAATGTCTCCAACTTATCCCAAATAGCTTTAGTAGTAGATTGGTCTAATAGTCTCATGATTTGTTGATCTGATAATGCGCTCAAAAGTGCATCATTCTCCTGATCTTTAGCCAAGGTTGGTGGATCAAGTCGACTTTGTGTAGGACCAACATAGTCATTCTTTGTAACATCCCATATGTCTCTTCCAATGAAATTTAGATGTGTCTCCATTCTGATCTTTCATATACCATAGTTAGTTCCATCAAGCTTCAGACTGTCCTTTCTGAAATAGTTAGTTGCCATATAATCTCCTCAAGCTGTTAAACTTTTGCAAAAAAAAGGACTTGGCTCTGATACCAATTATTAGGACCCGGCGGCGACTGAGAGGGGAGGGGTGAATCAGTTGTATATTAATTTCAACCCAAATATAACTTAACCAAACTTAATGCATAATACTGGTAAACCAAACTTAATGTCGGTAGATATTTTAACAGTTAATAACAGTACTGGTAGAGTTTAATGCATGAAATAGAAAGACAAATAACATCCACAACACATAACATAGATATTTGTACGTGGAAACCCTGAAGGGGAAAAACCACGATGGGAAACCTTACCCACAATCATATGATACTATTGTAGATAATATGTGTATACAAATGGGGTCTGCACATGTAGAAAGGCCAACTGCCTAGAGCTCACTACTCAATCACAAAATGAGAGTCACACTGACTACAATTGGATGGTTAAATCCAATGATAATGTATTGCTCAAAATATCATCTTCATATGCTGGATTCAGTACCGGTTAAGCTCTAATTGTCTTCTTCATGCCTTCCTTGAATCTTCAAATGATGTCTACGTGTATAGCTCTGCTTGTATTCACATATACCTTATTACAATCCTCTACCACACCTTCTTTTTTAATCTCACAAATGAGATCTTGCATATATACCAAAACCTAAGACCAAATCTGTAGGTTGGCTCACTAAGAATATTACAATTAAATAAATTACAAATGAATCAATATGTGATGCATCATGTCAGATCAATGAATTTACAATAATAACCAATCAATAAAACATATCCATAACGTGTTGTGCTGATCTAGAATAGATAACGCTTGTCGGTCCATAACCTAGACCTATTTGCCGGTAATAGAAAATATGCAATATCGATTAGACCAATAACCAAATCGCCAAAATAAGTGTCCAAACAATATCTTAGATATAACCAAGTAATCTCCAGATGATAACAGATCATCCTCGGTGCCGGTGAACAATATAACCTGTCGGTGAACCGGATACCGGTGATTGTGCATAAGTCACTGAACATGCAAGTGAACATAACAAAAGATCTTCAGTGCTGATAAGTGTTGACAAGTGTTGACATCAATGACAAAACCAATGCAACACATCCATAATACCAACGTTATAAGTGTATACACCTAAAAATGGTCTGAAGATGGTTAATTAAATATGCAGATATTTGATTAATTCTCCTTCCTAATTAATTGAATTCACAAGCAATTTAATTAATTTCTCTATTCATCTACTAGTAAATAAATCTAAATGATTTATTTATATATTTCATCTCATATCCCCCTTAAATTAATTAATGTCTCCCCATACTAATCAATTCTTCTAATCCGTAATTAAGATTAACAAACTCAAGTTTGTTGAGATTAATTACCATTTTCCAATTATTTGAATTTCTAAATTCAAACGAGCACATGGCTCCTAATTTTAACCACCCAGCCTAACCATCCCCTAACTTAACCCATTCAATATATTCTTGGGTCTAACTAACCCTATCTAATCTTGCACATCCTAACCTCCTTATCCTAACCTCCCATGGTGTGGATATTCTCTTCTTGAGACACATGGCACTTTTTCCACATGTCTCCTCCCTTGGACACTTGCCCTCTCATGAGCAAAGCTCCTTGACACTTATCACCACAGACATGACAAGTGTCTCTTCCTCCATCCTCTTCTCCAACTTCCTCAATCTTGGCCCTTGATATCTTCAGATCAATTCTGGACCGTTGATTCCTGCCACCTCAGCTTTGGCCTTGGAAATACTATAAATACCATTCATTTTGGAGCAATAAGGATCCCATCTCATATCAATTTAGGAATCATTACTATAGGCAATTTGCATTTCAATTATCTAGTAATTAGCTTTGGATTTATCATAGCATGTTAATCTAGTTTCTCAAATCATGCATTTCATATCATTTTCATAGTCAATCATGATCAATTAGCTACTCAACCCTTGAGTTGTCACTTTGGAGGTCATTGCTTCGCTGAGAGCCCATCAATCCAACACCTTCAAGGTCCTCAAGAATAGAGGAAAATGGGACATTTCAAGGAAGGCTTATGGTTTGCATCTTTGATTTAGTTTTCAATTAAGCTTTTCAATTACATCTTATTATCTCATTATATGTGTATGCCTCTTATACTAACAACATTTTTAGCATCACACTAAGTATCTGATTCTTTACTTTTGTTACACAATGCATTTATCTATCAGTGCTTTCATTTTCTAACATTCTTAAGCTCTCAAATCTGCTTTTGATATTTTTCAACTTGACTTGCTTTATCTTTTTGTCTCGTTCATAAATGCTACTAAGTTTCTCTGAGACATCCTTGGTATATTTTTAGTCCATCACCTTAAAGATTTCAATATTAGATAGTTCACTTATAATTTCATTCCTTACCTTTCTATTGTTTACATGTGCCCTAATCTCATTCAGAATAGTAAGTGGAATAGAGGGAGTAGTATATCCATATACAATAGAGTTCCAAATTCCATAATCTATAGATTTCAAATAATATTCCAACCTCATCTTCCATAAAAAGTAGTTTGTACCATCAAACTTGTGAATCTTGTAATATCCATCTTGTGCCATCTTGGATTTGCCTTAAGTAGTTAAGCTTCTTCAAAAGGAACCTTGCTTTGATACCAATTATTGAACACAACTTAGGACTGGGAGGGGGTGTGAATCAATCCGGACCTTAAAACACTAAACTTAAACTTTATTTTCCCAAAACACTGTCAACATATTTTAACCTTGTTAGCGGTATTGAAAATATAATAGTGAAACACGATGCATAAGAGAACACCAAATTTACATAGAAAACCCAAATAGGGAAAAACCATGGTTAGAGTCAACTCACAATATTTGAAAAGATTATAAATTTGTTTTAGGACCATTTCCAAGGAAGAACTTTGCCACTTAAAATGACTTGCAAGCTGAGATGCACCATCCCAAGGCAAGATACATAAGGACTTGCATGTTGAATCTCACTATTCCAAGGAAAGATATACAGACATGCTAAGAGGATACACTATCTCCAAGGAGGGTACATGAACATATAAATCAGAAAGATAAAGTCTTCTCCAAATATGAAGTTATACTTTAAATCATTGTTACAAGCACAACTCTAGCAACAATCACCACCACACTTTCACTGTCTTTGCATCACAAGACTGCAAGTGATATGATTATGAAATAAAACTCACACATATTTTGATTTAAGCACTCAGAATACATCCATAATTCAAAACACACCTCAATACATATTTATTTAATCTTGTATATATACCAACCTTTATATCTCAAATCATCAATTAGGTTGGCCAAAATAGGGACAAGCATTAGTCCAATTAAGTTGGCCACAAAACATAATTGTGGTAATTGTAGTCCAATCTAGGAGATATAGAGGACCTAAGACATCATATTACACTTCTCTAAGTGGCTCCAAATAATACACATGCTGGTGGAGATCATCCAAGGATGAAAACAAGGTAACATGTAGATAAACAATGTAGCACATAATGAGTCGGACCAAAAACATATCATCTAGATGAATTAACTTAAAGTGGATTCCCACATGCCAAAGGTAGGATGATCTGAATTATGGATTCGGATGACAACACCTGAGTGAGAACCTACGGTATTATAAATTCTGTTTACAAGAACAAGAAAAACATACAATTGAAGCAAGCGAAAAAGTGATCTATTCCATTTGAAAATCCAACATATAGTAGTTCATGAGATTCCAAGGGTCACACAAACCCATTGAGAATTGAATCCCAACAGTCACATTTATTTATTACATAATAAAATCTAAAAACTACGAAAATTTCAAAAAAACTATATGAAATTTTATCCTAAGTTTAGCTAGGCATAACATTATGCCCGGGACTTGAAATTACGAGTCATTTAACTCATTGGAAAGGTCTCCAAGAGTTGTAGGTGAAAACCTAAAAAAAATGCCTTGGCATGTTCTTTTCCTAAAAATGCCCCAAAGGCTTTCAAAAATGACAATCACAACGTATAGAAAAACTAAAAAATATAAAAATATTTTTCCACTATTTCAGATTTGCTTCTGATCATAGGACCCAAATACAACTTAGCATTCTCTTCAAATTTTTCACATACTATTAATATCATAGCATAAGCTGAAAAATAAAACCCTATTGGCCATTGATAAACTTATAAGGCACTGAGAGGGGGGGTGAATCAGTGCAAGCAAAAACAATATAAATTTGATCACCACTTTAACCAACTTGAAAAAAAATAAGCATGCAAGAAATATCACCACATATGCAAACATCCAATAAAGCATGCAACACAACAAAATAATTTTTCACATGGAAATCCAAATGGGAAAAACCACAGTGGGAATTAGCACCCACAAAATATGCACTCTTTCAGAATGCGCCATGTTAAAGGCCTAGTCCAGTTAGGAGCTTTACAATAATGCCCAGTTAAGAGAAGACCTTGTTAGGATTCACCTTGCTAAAGGATTTAAACCAAAATTAATGAGTCATCTGATGAAGGAATTTACAAGATCAGGCCTGTTAGGACCTCTACCCAGTTAAGAGATTTTAATACTGTTGCAACTGTTAGGAAACAACAGGTAAGTGATCTGCATATAGCACCTCTATGCCTGATAGATCCGCTTTAGTTCTTCTTCTAGCACCGACTAAACATTAATAAAAAGCTTCACCTTACACCACACAATCAAATTCTCATTGTAGATCCTTCATCTCATACATCATCACACAATATTCTCCATTTTATAAACAAGTCTGCTAAGTCGGCTAATATCCTTGGAACAATTTCCTAAGTGCAATATATCTAGACAATCTTGCACATTACGCTTTTCTCATGTCGGCCACACACATTATAAATAAAAAATAAAATGATAAGATTGTCAGTTTACCGATCTAAGAGACTCTGCTTGTACCAATTAACTGTTCTTCCTGACTGACTGCTCAGAACAACATAACTCACTCATTCCATCGAATCTACTGATGCGGTTTCGATCATAGACTCTTCCCAATGTCATGAACATACATTCCAAACCACAACAGTTAACTCTTCATCAATATTCCATACCTGTCGCTTGAACATAGCACTATTCCTATTTACCGGTTTGTTGTCCTATTTGGCGATTCACTGTATAACTACTTCCTCTATTAGTTTGACTCTACCAGCTAGACTAGATGACTCAGATGACTAACCAAACATGGTTTCTATCAATGAAAACATAATTCAAGTCATCAATCAACCTATTACAACTCTACCATCATCATCAAGCCAATAATCTCCCCCTTTGGCATTTATGGCAACACTTAGGAAATTTTTTATCTAAGTGTCACATTACAAAAATGACTCAAACCAAAACTCCCCCTTGACAATTACATGCTATTACAAAAATTTACTACTACCCCTTTACAAAATTTTGACCGACATACTACTCCCCCTTTGACAACAATGACAAAGGTAAGTAAGTACATTTGAAAGAAATAAATATAATACATTATAATTACCATTATCAAATGTATAGAAGTTCAAAATATTACAATGTCATTTTTAGAAAAATGTCAGCAAAATGTGTCTTCATGACTGTCAAG
Organism: Cryptomeria japonica; assembly: GCF_030272615.1. Lineage (NCBI taxonomy): Eukaryota > Viridiplantae > Streptophyta > Pinopsida > Cupressales > Cupressaceae > Cryptomeria > Cryptomeria japonica. The sequence goes on from NC_081414.1 coordinate 531,288,616, forward strand.
TCATTCTCCCATGTCTCCAAAAGTGTCCCTATGATCTCAATATGTTTCATGATCTGATATGCAAGATCCTCCATTGCATAAAGTGTGCTCATCTCTAGTGTAGCCAAAATTGCCTCTGTTTCTTTATAACCTCTCTGAAAAATTTGTATTTTGGGGACTAACTGGGTCTGTAACTCCTGTAAAGAAGTTGTCCTTTTAACCTGCTCAACTTCATATACCTTCAACTTATGTTGTAAAGATACTACAAATCTACCGAAATTGATCACTAGATCATTAACAAGATCAAAAGATTTGCTTAACTTCTTCAGCTCCTGTTGAGCTTCATGTGTCTCCTTTTCTAAATCACCACAAAACAATGAAAATTTGGCAATTGTGGAAAGTATTTTACCTTTGGTTTTCAATGCTCCTTTAATTTGGTCCATGTTGACAGTGAGACCTACTCTGTCCTTATCAATATCTTGCATCAATTGCTCAATTCTCTTCTTCTTATATTCCTTCTCCATATTAAGCATTGTTGCTTCCTCCAAAATCTCCATTTGTTCTCTAGTTGATGTGACCAGTTGTTCTAGTTTGTCAATAGGTGTAGGAAGACTATCAATATCAGTCTCCACTAGTATACTAGAAAGTATATCAATTGCACTTTGAATAGTTTGAGCCTCTTTTTTTCGTGCTTTCATAATTTTCTTTTGTTCCTTAGATTGCATAGTAGATGCAATCTCCATCAACTCAGTAGGACTTAGCATTTCCATGTTAATATGTCCTTGAATTCTTACAGTGGCATCTTCTTCATCATCATCAAGGATCTTCTTTGATGTAAGTGACTGGGGTGTCACTTTCTGTTCAGGTTCTTCTTCCTTCTGCTTTTCTGGTATCTTATGTTATGTCTCCTCTTGAGCCTTTTCTTCAGTGTTCTCTTCTTCTTCTATCTCCTTTATTGGTGGTTCTTGAGCTTCTATCTTTTATAGTTGCTCAGTGGTCTGTACATTTTCTTGTGTAATCAATGGTGGCTCAGTCATTTCTTCGTCTGTCTTTTCTTCATCTTTCTTCTTTGCTTCTATTTTCTCTTCACCTGTACCAGTTGAAGTAGCTTCTGGTAACACAATCTCTTCATCTATGATAATAATTGTTTCTTTCTTAGTGTGTGTATCAAATACAATTTCATCTGATATAATATCATCAATATTCAAATTGTCAGGGAGATCTTCTCCCTTTATTCTCTCTGGTTCCTCTTCTTTGGGAATAAGTCCTAAAATATTCTTCAAAATTTGCTCAGTCTTAGCATGCATCAACTGAGATTAACCAACTAATAATCTTTTCAACCCTTTCTTTATTAGAAATAATGGTCTAGACTTGAAAATAGTTTCTTGAATATCCTCCATAGAGATATCCGATTGCAAATGCATCAATACAAACTCAATTAATTCTTTGTCCTGATTTATAGCAGTCTTCAATCTTGCTTTCAATTTATTATACAAAGAATTAGGTATTAAACCTCGCAACTCAATCAATTATTTACTATACTTGTTCATAGACCAAACAATAATATCTTCAATTTTCTTTTTCTCATCTTAACCAAAATTGTTATAATGTTTCTTTACATCAACCAAAATACCATACTTTCTTATTTTCTCCAACATCTTTTCAAGTGAAGTAAGTTTACTTACCAGTTGCTTTACAGATTTCATAGTAGGAGCACCCATCACTTTGGATTTCTTCCCACTAGCTCTCAACTCTTTATGTCCACCTTTAGATTCTGCATCTTCTTTCTCATCCTCAGCAATACTCTCAAGAGTCTTTTGTGCTTGTTTTTTCTTCCTTTTCCTATACACTTCTTTCACTTTAGGAACTTGAGGCTTTTCTTCTTTAGGTTTTCTTCTAATTTGGATCTTAGCAGGAGGAGGAAGCTTCTCTTTCTTCACATTTACACTCCTAGTTTGCATATCGGTGCTGGTACCAGTTGAGGCACTAGAGGATCCTTCTTGTCTTTCTTCAAATTTTGCTCTAGCTTCAATAATCATCTCTTTACTGAAGCCTTTTGATACAAAAGAATCTGCTACATCTTTCCTAACCTTCTTGGATATAACTAGTTTGGCCAACTCAGAATGTACTTCTATAGATTTCTCCTTATATGTTCCAAACCTCGTTGCACTAGGATCTACCAGTTGTGCAAGGAGATGATCAACATACATAGTCAAAATATCTTCTTCTACCTCGTATCCCATAGGCATAACCCGTGAATTTCTAGGGTTTGTCACATCCATCGGACATGTATCTGTATCAACCATAAAATAGATAGAGTCCACATACCTTTTCACCACCTGTGCTGGTGTCATTTCTCTTTTATGCATTTTCTTCTAGAAATCCTTAAAGTATTCCCAAATAACCTTTATAAACTCATTACCAAGCATCTTGATACTATTCTTGATTTGCAAGGATGTTGGTATATCATCTGACCATTTTATTTCACCTATACTAGGAAAGAAGTTATGGAAATAGAAAAACAAATCAATTATCAACTAACCATACTTGAATCTCTATCGCTTGTCCTTCTTGATAGAATCAAGATTCAACACCAATTCAACTCTCACAGCTTCTGCAAGATCATAGTCAGCATTGTCCTTCAACATCCGATAAGTTGTATGGATAGCAGCTCTAGGAATGCTATTCATTATGCTTGAGTGGTAAACCCTATAACTGATGACCATCTATGCAAACTTTACTTCTAGATCATCAATATTATTCACAGTCATCACACGACCATCCCATTTAGAGTTATTCAATCAAATCACCTCATCCTTCAGGATTGATCTTAAAATAGGAACTTCACCGATGGCACACAATCTGGTGATAGCATGAATCACCTCCTTAGTGATCTTATGCAGTCTATCCAACCACATAAACTAGTCATGAACTCTTCTCAAAACATATCTGACATATTCTTCCTCAAAATCATCAAGAAAGTTCAACGCATGATGAAAACCCTTGTCGGTAACCCTCTGGAATTGATCCTTCACCAATCCTTGTTTGTCACACAGTTTTTGGTATTGATCAATGATAGCAAAAGTTCCCAAATCCTCCAATTTGTAGTGAATGTAAGATTTGATATCTTCAACATGCAAAACACCATAGGGTACGCTGTATAGGGCTCCAGTAGGATCAGTTTTTGTCGCCTTATGTGGATGCCTCTTGAATTCTAGTCGAGGCCTAACAGTAACATCTACAATGTGTATTGTATCTATTGTAAAATATCAAACTCAAAATTAGATTCCAGATAAATACCTTTCAACTCTTCATAGTTAGGGTTTTTGGTCTAAATACACTTCACCGATTCACAAATCCACAGATCTTCGCAATCCGATGTCAACTTTGCCAAGGTAGCAATCAAAAGCTCTTCTCTTCTTTAGTCACTCTCCAAATTCTCTCAAAGATTCTAGGTGGGAAATGAAACTGATAAAAAAAATTATTTACCTTTTACCAACAACATTAAATGTTTTACCGGTTGAACAAACCCTAAACATTGTTCAACCCTAAAACTTGCTTACTACTTCATATAACACATCCAATCTTGCCGGTTTCAACACAAAATCACTTCAGAACATCATAATGAATCAAAATATGCAGATTTAACTCACCGCACACCATTCAAGGGGTCCAGAAATAGATTTGGCAATAAGCTCCCCCTTAAGATTTATGTATAGCTTAGTTTATCGGTGATTGATTCTCCAAACTAGGTGAAGAATTAGGATCTTCCACTAGTTTCTCATCACTCTTCTTTCTCTAGATCTTGTTCATTTCTCTCCCAGTCTCCTCTGCATCAACCTTCTTCTCCCCTTTCCGGTTAGCAAACTTATGTACCAGTTGGTTCATTATTGCTCTGCAAAACCTTGCAATATGTCTCAGTTTGTGACAATGATCACATGCCATTCTAGATGCTCTTCAGGGACCAGCATTGCCTCTACCAGTTCTTCTTCTGCAATTCATAGCCATATGACCATAGTTATAACAGATTGAGCATCTCACATTCCACCTATTCTCCCTTTCATATGGACTAGACCGGTTCACATAAGGTCTTTGCCAAGTAGGGTTTCTCTGATCATTGAAAGATATTTGACATCCACCATCATACCTCTTATTCAAGTAAGATCTCTGATTATTTTCTCCAGACCTGCACTCAATAGCTTTATTCCCATACTTGTTTCAATTGTAGCAATAACCATTAAAGGTACTAGGCTTATATCCATTATATGTATTAGGTCTATATCCATCAAAGGTATTGGATCTACTTCTACAAACATTAGCTGTATGACCTACCTTATGACAATTAAAACATATTGGTTTGTAGGATCTCTTACCGGTGGTTTTCATGTTCTTAGGTGGATATTTATCTTTAGGCATGATATGTTTAGTACCGGAAGGCTCTCCTTGCTCAAAGGTTGTGTATCCCAAGCCATGTGTATCTCCATTATGCCTTTGTGACTGGATCTTCTCATCAAGCATAGTAAAGCTCTTGTTGTATTTAGCTAGTATCACATTAGCATCAGCTAGCTCCTTAGTAAGTTCTTCATTCTTCTTCATAAGACTTTCTCTAAGAGACATAGCCATGTCTATATCAGCTTTCACTTCCTCTTTTTCTTCTTTTTCCTCTTGAAGATAAGCATGCAAGGTACCAATCTCCTGGTTCGTCTTTAAGATCATCATCCTTCTCTATGATCTTGTCTTCAACAATCCTCCTGGCTTCCAGCTCTTGACTCATTCTAATGGTTAGGGATTCCAACTCTCTCCTCATATTTGACTTCTCATCATTCAAATTTTCCACCTCATTAGCCAATGCATCAATGTTAGCTTCTTCAGATGACCTATTTTCACTAAGTTCATACAACTGCTCAACCAGCTCTCTTCTCTTAGCTAATGAAGCTTTATACTTGACCCATAACTTACCTAGGGATTCTTTAGATTCTGCAAGCTGGTTAGAAAGCTCCATGCAACTCATATCCCCCATGATAGCCTTAAGGATCCTTCCCAAGCGGTTAATCCTTAAGGGAATTAGGCTCTGATACCAATTGATAAACTTATAAGGCACTAAGAGGGGGGTGAATCAGTGCAAGAAAAAACAATATAAATATGATTACCACTTTAACCAACTTTAAAAACAATAAGCATGCAAGAAATATCACCACACATGCAAACATCCAATAAAGCATGCAACATATAACACAATAAATTTTCATGTGGAAACCCAAATGGGAAAAACCATGATGGGAATTAGCACCCACAAAATATGCACTCTTTCGAAATGCACCCTGTTAAAGGCCTAGCTCGGTTAGAAGCTTTAGAATAATACCCGACTAAGAGAATACCCTGTTAGGAGTCACCTTGCTAAAGGATTTAAACCAAAATTAATGAGTCACTCGATGAAGGGATTTACAAGATTAGGCTTGTTAGGACCTCTACCTGGTTAAGAGATTTTAATACTACTCCAGCTGTTAGGAAACAATAGGTAAGTTATCTTCATATAGCACCTTTGTGCCTAATAGACCCACTTCAGTTCTGCTTCTAGCACCAACTAAACACTAATACAAATTTTTATGTTACACTGCACAATCAAATTCTCATTTTATATCCTTCATCTCATACATCATCACACAATATTCTTCTTTTTATAAACAAGTGTGCTAAGACGGCTAATATCGTTGGAACAATTTCCTAGGTGCAATGTTTCTAGACAATATTTCACATTACGCTTTACTCATGTCGGCCACACACATTATAACTCAAAAATAAAATGATAAGATTGTCAGTTTACCGATCTAAGTGACTCTGCTTGTACCGGTTAACTGTTCTTCCTGACTGATTGCTCTGAACAACATAACTCGCTCAATCCATCAAATCTATTGATGTGGTTCTATTCATAGACTCCTACCAATGTCATGAACACATGTTCCAAACCGCAATACTTAAATATTCACCGATTTTCCATACCGGTCACTTGAACATAGCACTGTTCCTGTTTACCGGTTTGTTGTCCTGTTTGTCGGTTCACTGTATAACTGCTTCCTCTACCAGTTAGACTAGATGACTTAAATGACTAACAAGACATGGTTGCCATCAAGGACAACACAATTCATGTCATCAATCAACCTATTACAACTCTATCATCATCATCATCAAGCCAACAACCATAACACAACAATTGCACTGAAAGACAATGCAGTGCCAAAATGATCATTCAACACCATGTGAAGCACATGAGGACATTCCTATAATATTTGACAATATTCCCCAATACATTTTTATCACTAATACATTTATACATGTTGGTGCAACATAAACAAATACAAAAACACTTCATTGCTAGAATGCCAAGAAACACAATCCTGAACATAACATCAATAAATCTTCTTACAAAATATCTCAACACCTAAAACTAGAACTATGGACAAACATTACAAGAATTTCCTCCGAGTCGTAGCACCTAAGAAACTAATGCAAAACATTTTTCAAACCAATCAAATCCACTTCTGACAAATAGCTAAACTGTCAACAAACAACAATTACTAGCCACTTCAACTAAAACACTAGGAATTTGAAAAGATAACTATGCAAATTCCTCAACGCATAAACATCATTTCAAATTTGCAAGATCAAATTAAATGCTCTTTCCTATATATCACATCTCATTATACTACAAACATTATGAAAACAACATTATCCTGAACAAGAGTGTCAGGGGCAAGGAAAACACATCCTAATCATCATCATCATCATGCTACTACAAATCCAAAACCTATCATCGTTTCCATCAACACATCATACTAAATGTACACATCAAACATCGAGAAAGGTGGAAATCCACAACCCAAAGCAACTACAATCATCAACCATTAGTATTATATAATATCTTGCTCAACAAATCATGACAAGACAACAACATGAATGATCACACAACAATTTCCCATTGTACATAGTAAATCAAGCATAAGATTCAAATCAATAGATTAGGCAACCACAAAAGCTAAAATGAAATGAATATGAATCCTAATACATTCAATGAAAGAACAAAAGACAAAACATTCAAATAAAAGGCAAATCATCACTAATGTCTCCCTTTGTTGACCTCCATTATTCTCTTTTCACCTTCAAATTGTGTGGGTGTCACCTATAAATACAAGTGAATAGCAAGCAAGATGATTGCAAGAAATCAATTTGGAAGAAACAACATAAGATTACTCGAAGTGTGGTTAGGATTGAATAAGAAATAGGATCAATTTATAGACAAATTGATGAAGGCAATAATTAGCATGAAAGATCCAAAAGAAGTAACTTTATTCAAAATTGGCAAATTTATTTGAAAGGGGCATGATTATGACATAATTGAATGATGAAATTATTGACAAGTTTCTATGCAAAATGAATGACAAATTGAGAGAGATTCATGCTTCCAAATGATGACAAATTGGCCACAAAATTTGCTTTCATAATTTGAGTAAAAGGTGCAGACAAATTAGCTTCATGATTTAATGACAAATTGAGAAAAAATAGCTTTCAATTTATGACATGATTGAGCACAAAAAGGGGAAATTGAGTGGGAAGAGTTAGGAGGGAATAATTAGTGAGATTTTGAAATTCAAAAATTAGTAAATCAGGCAGAAAAGGGGAAATTAGATAACTAGGAAAGTAGGAAATTAGATGACACCTAATTAATAAATTTCATTTATTAATTAGTCCACAAAATTTGCCAATTAAATGATTTATTAATTGTGACATAAGACATAGGGTTCATTTATCCTAAGAGAAATATTAGTAAAATATTAATAACTAAAGAATTATTAAACCTAGAAAGGAGAAAAGTAATTAAATAGGTCAAACCAATGTCATGACACAATTAATCTGATAAATGAATGATATCTCAACACCTAAAACTAGAACTATGGACAAACATTACAAGAATTTCCTCCGAGTCGTAGCACCTAAGAAACTAACGCAAAACATTTTTCAAACCAATCAAATCCACTTCTGACAAATAGCTAAACTGTCAACAAACAACAATTACTAGCCACTTCAACTAAAACACTAGCAATTTGAAAAGATAACTATGCAATTTCCTCAACGCATAAACATCATTTCAAATTTGCAAGATGAAATTAAATGCTCTTTCCTATATATCACATCTCATTATACTACAAACATTATGAAAACAACATTATCCTGAACAAGAGTGTCAGGGGCAAGGAAAACACATCCTAATCATCATCATCATCATGCTACTACAAATCCAAAACCTATCATCATTTCCATTAACACATCATACTAAATGTACACATCAAACATCGAGAAAGGTGGAAATCCACAACCCAAAGCAACTACAATCATCAACCATTAGTATTATATAATATCTTGCTCAACAAATCATGACAACACAACAACATGAATGATCACACAACAATTTCCCATTGTACATAGTAAATCAAGCATAAGATTCAAATCAATAGATTAGGCAACCACGAAAGCTAAAATGAAATGAATATGAATCCTAATACATTCAATGAAACAACAAAAGACAAAACATTCAAATAAAAGGCAAATCATCACTAATGTCTCCCTTTGTTGACCTCCATTATTCTCTTTTCACCTTCAAATTGTGTGGGTGTCACCTATAAATACAAGTGAATAGCAAGCAAGATGATTGCAAGAAATCAATTTGGAAGAAACAACATAAGATTACTCGAAGTGTGGTTAGGATTGAATAAGAAATAGGATCAATTTATAGACAAATTGATGAAGGCAATAATTAGCATGAAAGATCCAAAAGAAGTAACTTTATTCAAAATTGGCAAATTGATTTGAAAGGGGCATGATTATGACATAATTGAATGATGAAATTATTGACAAGTTTCTATGCAAAATGAATGACAAATTGAGAGAGATTCATGCTTCCAAATGATGACAAATTGGCCACAAAATTTGCTTTCATAATTTGAGTAAAAGGTGCAGACAAATTAGCTTCATGATTTAATGACAAATTGAGAAAAAATAGCTTTCAATTTATGACATGATTGAGCACAAAAAGGGGAAATTTAGTGGGAAGAGTTAGGAGGGAATAATTAGTGAGATTTTGAAATTCAAAAATTAGTAAATCAGGCAGAAAAGGGGAAATTAGATAACTAGGAAAGTAGGAAATTAGATGACACCTAATTAATAAATTTCATTTATTAATTAGTCCACAAAATTTGCCAATTAAATGATTTATTAATTGTGACATAAGACATAGGGTTCATTTATCCTAAGAAAAATATTAGTAAAATATTAATAACTAAAGAATTATTAAACCTAGAAAGGAGAAAAGTAATTAAATAGGTCAAACCAATGTCATGACACAATTAATCTGATAAATGAATGATATCTCAACACCTAAAACTAGAACTATGGATAAACATTACAAGAATTTCCTCCGAGTCGTAGCACCTAAGAAACTAACGCAAAACATTTTTCAAACCAATCAAATCCACTTCTGACAAATAGCTAAACTGTCAACAAACAACAATTACTAGCCACTTCAACTAAAACACTAGGAATTTGAAAAGATAACTGTAGTTCCCCTGCCCTAATCAATCTCTAACCTTGGTTTAATCTTGATTAGTTTATCTTAATATGATGTTACAGTTAGATGCTTGATTTAACGCATAGCTGTGGATGTGATTTTCGCACTAGTTGTATGCAAGTTGTTTAGTGTACCTATTTCGTGGTATTAATATTGAGCTAACGCTTTCGTTAAATTTTATATATGTATGCATGTATGACTCTTGGTTGCAGGAAATTTCAGGTACAATGTCGGTTGAGTGCGACGTTCGTCTTCACCTGGTTTCGCAGGTTTGAGTGTACCTCTTTTATCCTTAGAGTTGGATTAGGTGGTCGTAAGACCCTAGTTGACCTTAGTCGTGCTCTAGTGAGCATCGCCAGTCGTCGTTGGTAATCCCCTTCTTGTTTGGGTTTGCGAGTCGTCTGTTTGGTTGGCTTTCTCGATTTGCATGCTTGGTGTGTTTGGTTAATTTGATTAATTAGTCCTTAGTAATTATCTTGATTAAATATGCATTTGTGCATTGAAGATTAATGGATTAAATTAATCGGAATTTCGTTATGCGATTTTCGTTGGTATAGGATTGCTCGTTTTTAATTGGGAGTAAATTCGATTAAATGTCTGATTTTGAATATTAAATGCATTTTATATATGCTGTTGAAAAAGGAAGTGTTGTATTTTATCGCAATGGATTAATTGTATTCTGTTGGATTATTAAATCAGAAAGATTAAATTTGGTTAAATGTGGAAAATCGATTTTTAATTGAAAAGGCAAGTCAATTTGTTGCTAATAGTTTAAAAAGGAATTATTTTGAGAATTATTTGTATATAAAAATTTTAATTCCCAAAAATAGAATTTTTGGTCAACTCTTCCATATAACCCAAATTTGGGGAAAAATGGAGGGATGGACAAATTTGGAGAAGATTTTGGTTGGGAAGAAATTTTTGGAGGTTTTGGGAAGGAATGATGCTGGATCTGGCAGGTGGGCTCTCCTTCAGCCATTCCAGGATTGCGTATTAAGGTAGGATTCTGAACTGCCTTTCTTGTTGCCAAATCTAATCTTTGATTGCTTTCAGTGTTAAATTGGATTTGTGAGTTTAAATCCATGTTTTAGCTGTGTTCTTCAAGAAAATGCATGGCTGTATCATTATGTTAAAATGGATTATCTTGCCATGTCTGGTTTTCTCTTTGATTAATAAAAATAAATTTGTTTTGAGGTGTGTTATCCCTCATTGTTGTTGGGCGTTTGAAACCCCTTCATATTTGGGGAAGGATGAAATCACCAAAGAAATTTGTTCTGAAACAGCCCTTTTAAATCGAATTTATGTTAAATCGAAATTTGTTTTTTTATCAATTTCGAAGTGGGCGTTTTGGGTTGTGTTCGAACCTGTGCGTGGTATTTTGTTTTTAACATGTTAACGAACCGGGCGAATTATTGTTTATCGAACCCTCACCCCCGCTCGTTCTCTGTTTCCCCCCCCCCTCGCTGGTGTTAAAGACCATGCCCACGGCACACTGCGGTGGCCGCAGGGCGCCGCGGACCTGCGGGCACCGCAGAGGCGCCGCCCGTAAGGGTATCCCCTGCGGTCATGGTGTGGATGACGCTAGGGTTAGGGCACGGCCCGCCCAGCTCGCCTCCCCTATTTTTTTAAAAATGCATTTTTTTTTGTGTTTTTAACGTAGATTATAATATCGTTTTGTTTTTTTAATGTATTTTTTTTAGTATTAAAAAAAAAATGCATATGATTTTAATAGCATGTTAATGAAAGTTATTTTAATGTTAAGTTTTAATTGTTCTTAATTATGATTAAGAAGGCAATAGCTTGTTAAATGTTGATTTGGGTATTAATTAATTTTATAATGGAATCTATAAGTTAATTATTATTCAATTTCCATTTTGTGGCTTATGCACTTGTCTAATTAAGTTCTAATATTGATAATTTCGTCATCGAATATTAATGGGCTATACTTTGGTCCAATCTTGGATTAATAAGTTTATATCATGTGCATTTGGAAATGAGTATCTACAATTGAATTTCCTTTATATTTTTATTTCCGTGATCCGTATGGTACATCTGGGATTGGAAATTAGGAAATTGTAGAGATTGATTTTGAACCAGTATGTCTATGACGTTTTGATTGGAGATTAAATGTATCTTATTTTAGTTGATTAATGGTTGTCTGAATTTTTATTAATATGAATTGGTTAAAAACTCATTATGGCTTAATTTGCCTGTTCGATGCTTTGAACCTTAGGAGTTAGAAAACCAAGAACAACTTATCCCTTGATGAGGTAGATAACTGTAATCTGGTTTAGATCATGTAGAAAACTTGATCGATTTTAATGTTTAAATCAATTTGAGAAGATATTGCCTTTCTGATTATTGCCTTGCGAGTTTAATTTTTGTATTCGCCTTTAATTATGAAATGGCATGTTTTTCTCTGTTTAGTAGGACCCTGTCGTATGGTTTGACTTGGGGTACTTGTTCAGTCCTCGATTCCGAGTTGACTGTTGTATTGTGGTAGTGTCATTTTGATCATATCCTCCTTGTGTGTGAGTCGAATGATGATTGTGGTTGACCGTTGTTGGTCGGGTCTCTAGTTAGAGTACCGTTAGTAAGTGATTACCCTTGAGTCGTGTTTGACCAGATGATTGTTTCTCTCTTCTTGAACTCTGTTCGTCTGACCATGTGTATTCCTTGGTTTTGAGTTTGTCTAAGTATAGTCTAGTGTCGTATGGGAAAGTGGCTTTCGATTGGGGGCCGCGCCTAAAGTGGCTACTGGGTAACCCGTCGAAAGTGAGTCTAATAAGTGATAACCTAAGTAGATTAGAATGTAATCTCTAAGTAAGATAAAGGTGCCTCACGCATGGGACGAGTGCTAGCATAGACTCGACATGTTGTGAGAAGGCCTGAAATGGCAAACCACCATCCTTGTCTTCACGAGAGGATGTGTGGGTCCACATGAGGCTTGGATGGGCCGGAAGCTCGGATTAGGTTGCTTGGGTAACCCAGTGTATGGGGCCGGGACCTATGAAGACTTGCCATGGTAACCATACCAGGTTGTGTGATGACACTTGTCCCTACGTTCGCTAGTGTGTTGTCGTTTTGTCCTGTTAGGAGTACCTTTGTGAGTCATCCTTTTGTCTCTACCCTTGTGAGTGTCGGTTTCATGTTAGACCTTGGGTGGTGATGGCTCAGTTTTATGGATGCTCTCATGGACCTCTTGTTTTAGCTTTGATTATGTTCAGCTGGATCCTGTTCTTTTCAAGGATCGTTTATGTATTATTGACCGGTGCGGTCGTTTGTATATTGTTTATGTATCGCCTTGATGGCTGGATTGTATAGTGTAACCTCTTGTATTCTTAACTTTATTAATTATCAGAGGGGTCTTGCAGTTGCGCAGACCCGGAGATGTAGCCCTTTAGGGGTGAACTCCGAGATCATTATGGTGTTATGTGATGTATTCTCTTATGTTTCCTTTATTCAGCTTTATCATGTATGATTAACTTATGTTAGAATGGTTAAGTGGATAATTGGAATTAACTATAAATGCTTATATTCAGTTCTTTCTTGAATGCCATGTTGATCGAATGCGTAAGTGGTTTAGATGAGATTTATCGTAGATGCTAGTATGCAATCGCCTTTTGAAATGCAATAAGTTGGAATATGGAAGAATGTAACTTAGAGTAATGAATTATACTCAGTTGTTGTTAAGGAATTTAAATATGCTTGGAAAGATCTCTTATGTTATGATGAAAACCTAGTGTATTAGAATGTTAGATGTATGGTTTGTAATTTTAAATGAAAAGCTTGAATAAAGATTATGAATGGATCTTAATGATGAATCTTCGTTTGTGATTTATATTTCCCTCTTTTGAAAGAAATTATCCTGATTAAGAATTATCTCATGATTAAGATAATCAGTATATTGGATTAATTGTGTGAGTTAAGTGAATTGTGATATTTAAGTATTCTCGTTGGGAAACTCTTTAGGTGTTAGTTGATGACTTCCGCTATGTAATCTGAATCTTTGGTATCTTGTTGTATCTTATGTGGTGTAACTTTAAAATAAAAAAAATTGCGCTCTATTCTTGTGTTATGGCTTAATCCCTTCGGGGTTTCGTGGCAGGGCATTACAATAACTATGCAATTTCCTCAATGCATAAACATCATTTCAAATTTGCAAGATGAAATTAAATGCTCTTTCCTATATATCACATCTCATTATACTACAAACATTATGAAAACAACATTATCCTGAACAAGAGTGTCAGGGGCAAGGAAAACACATCCTAATCATCATCATCATCATGCTACTACAAATCCAAAACCTATCATCGTTTCCATCAACACATCATACTAAATGTACACATCAAACATCGAGAAAGGTGGAAATCCACAACCCAAAGCAACTACAATCAAAAACCATTAGTATTATATAATATCTTGCTCAACAAATCATGACAAGACAACAACATGAATGATCACACAACAATTTCCCATTGTACATAGTAAATCAAGCATAAGATTCAAATCAATAGATTAGGCAACCACGAAAGCTAAAATGAAATGAATATGAATCCTAATACATTCAATGAAAGAACAAAAGACAAAACATTCAAATAAAAGGCAAACCATCACTAATGTCTCCCTTTGTTGACCTCCATTATTCTCCTTTCACCTTCAAATTGTGTGGGTGTCACCTATAAATACAAGTGAATAGCAAGCAAGATGATTGCAAGAAATCAATTTGGAAGAAACAACATAAGATTACTCGAAGTGTGGTTAGGATTGAATAAGAAATAGGATCAATTTATAGACAAATTAATGAAGGCAATAATTAGCATGAAAGATCCAAAAGAAGTAACTTTATTCAAAATTGGCAAATTGATTTGAAAGGGGCATGATTATGACATAATTGAATGACGAAATTATTGACAAGTTTCTATGCAAAATGAATGACAAATTGAGAGAGATTCATGCTTCCAAATGATGACAAATTCGCCACAAAATTTGCTTTCATAATTTGAGTAAAATGTGCAGACAAATTAGCTTCATGATTTAATGACAAATTGAGAAAAAATAGCTTTCAATTTATGACAGGATTGAGCACAAAAAGGGGAAATTTAGTGGGAAGAGTTAGGAGGGAATAATTAGTGAGATTTTGAAATTCAAAAATTAGTAAATCAGGCAGAAAAGGGGAAATTAGATAACTAGGAAAGTAGGAAATTAGATGACACCTAATTAATAAATTTCATTTATTAATTAGTCCACAAAATTTGCCAATTAAATGATTTATTAATTGTGACATAAGACATAGGGTTCATTTATCCTAAGAGAAATATTAGTAAAATATTAATAACTATAGAATTATTAAACCTAGAAAGGAGAAAAGTAATTAAATAGGTCAAACCAATGTCATGACACAATTAATCTGATAAATGAATGATATCTCAACACCTAAAACTAGAACTATGGACAAACATTACAAGAATTTCCTCCGAGTCGTAGCACCTAAGAAACTAACCCAAAACATTTTTCAAACCAATCAAATCCACTTCTGACAAATAGCTAAACTGTCAACAAACAACAATTACTAGCCACTTAAACTAAAACACTAGGAATTTGAAAAGATAACTATGCAATTTCCTCAACGCATAAACATCATTTAAAATTTGCAAGATGAAATTAAATTCTCTTTCCTATATATCACATCTCATTATACTACAAACATTATGAAAACAACATTATCCTGAACAAGAGTGTCAGGGGAAAGGAAAACACATCCTAATCATCATCATCATCATGCTACTACAAATCCAAAACCTATCATCGTTTCCGTCAACACATCATACTAAATGTACACATCAAACATCGAGAAAGGTGGAAATCCACAACCCAAAGCAACTACAATCATCAACCATTAGTATTATATAATATCTTGCTCAACAAATCATGACAAGACAACAACATGAATGATCACACAACAATTTCCCATTGTACATAGTAAATCAAGCATAAGATTCAAATCAATAGATTAGGCAACCACGAAAGCTAAAATGAAATGAATATGAATCCTAATACATTCAATGAAAGAACAAAAGACAAAACATTCAAATAAAAGGCAAACCATCACTAATGTCTCCCTTTGTTGACCTCCATTATTCTCCTTTCACCTTCAAATTGTGTGGGTGTCACCTATAAATACAAGTGAATAGCAAGCAAGATGATTGCAAGAAATCAATTTGGAAGAAACAACATAAGATTACTCGAAGTGTGGTTAGGATTGAATAAGAAATAGGATCAATTTATAGACAAATTGATGAAGGCAATAATTAGCATGAAAGATCCAAAAGAAGTAACTTTATTCAAAATTGGCAAATTGATTTGAAAGGGGCATGATTATGACATAATTGAATGACGAAATTATTGACAAGTTTCTATGCAAAATGAATGACAAATTGAGAGAGATTCATGCTTCCAAATTATGACAAATTGGCCACAAAATTTGCTTTCATAATTTGAGTAAAAGGTGCAGACAAATTAGCTTCGTGGTTTAATGACAAATTGAGAAAAAATAGCTTTCAATTTATGACATGATTGAGCACAAAAAGGGGAAATTTAGTGGGAAGAGTTAGGAGGGAATAATTAGTGAGATTTTGAAATTCAAAAATTAGTAAATCAGGCAGAAAAGGGGAAATTAGATAACTAGGAAAGTAGGAAATTAGATGACACCTAATTAATAAATTTCATTTATTAATTAGTCCACAAAATTTGCCAATTAAATGATTTATTAATTGTGACATAAGACATAGGGTTCATTTATCCTAAGAAAAATATTAGTAAAATATTAATAACTAAAGAATTATTAAACCTAGAAAGGAGAAAAGTAATTAAATAGGTCAAACCAATGTCATGACACAATTAATCTGATAAATGAATGATATCTCAACACCTAAAAATAGAACTATGGACAAACATTACAAGAATTTCCTCCGAGTCGTAGCACCTAAGAAACTAAGGCAAAACATTTTTCAAACCAATCAAATCCACTTCTGACAAATAGCTAAACTGTCAACAAACAACAATTACTAGCCACTTCAACTAAAACACTAGGAATTTCAAAAGATAACTATGCAATTTCCTCAACGCATAAACATCATTTCAAATTTGCAAGATGAAATTAAATGCCCTTTCCTATATATCACATCTCATTATACTACAAACATTATGAAAACAACATTATCCTGAACAAGAGTGTCAGGGGCAAGGAAAACACATCCTAATCATCATCGTCATCATGATACTACAAATCCAAAACCTATCATCGTTTCCATCAACACATCAAACATCGAGAAAGGTGGAAATCCACAACCCAAAGCAACTACAATCATCAACCATTACTATTATATAATATCTTGCTCAACAAATCATGACAAGACAACAACATGAATGATCACACAACAATTTCCCATTGTACAAAGTAAATCAAGCATAAGATTCAAATCAATAGATTAGGCAACCACGAAAGCTAAAATGAAATGAATATGAATCCTAATACATTCAATGAAACAACAAAAGACAAAACATTCAAATAAAAGGCAAATCATCACTAATGTCTCCCTTTGTTGACCTCCATTATTCTCCTTTCACCTTCAAATTGTGTGGGTGTCACCTATAAATACAAGTGAATAGCAAGCAAGATGATTGCAAGAAATCAATTTGGAAGAAACAACATAAGACTACTCGAAGTGTGGTTAGGATTGAATAAGAAATAGGATCAATTTATAGACAAATTGATGAAGGCAATAATCAGCATGAAAGATCCAAAAGAAGTAACTTTATTCAAAATTGGCAAATTGATTTGAAAGGGGCATGATTATGACATAATTGAATGATGAAATTATTGACAAAATTCTATGCAAAACGAAAGACAAATTGAGAGAGATTCATGCTTCCAAATTATGACAAATTGGCCACAAAATTTGCTTTCATAATTTGAGTAAAAGGTGCAGACAAATTAGCTTCATGATTTAATGACAAATTGAGAAAAAATAGCTTTCAATTTATGACATGATTGAGCACAAAAAGGGGAAATTGAGTGGGAAGAGTTAGGAGGGAATAATTAGTGAGATTTTGAAATTCAAAAATTAGTAAATCAGGCAGAAAAGGGGAAATTAGATAACTAGGAAAGTAGGAAATTAGATGACACCTAATTAATAAATTTCATTTATTAATTAGTCCACAAAATTTGCCAATTAAATGATTTATTAATTGTGACATAAGACATAGGGTTCATTTATCCTAAGAGAAATATTAGTAAAATATTAATTACTAAAGAATTATTAAACATAGAAAGGAGAAAAGTAATTAAATAGGTCAAACCAATGTCATGACACAATTAATCTGACAAATGAATGATATCTCAACACCTAAAACTAGAACTATGGACAAACATTAAAAGAATTTCCTCCGAGTCGTAGCACCTAAGAAACTAACGCAAAACATTTTTCAAACCAATCAAATCCACTTCTGACAAATAGCTAAACTGTCAACAAACAACAATTACTAGCCACTTCAACTAAAACACTAGGAATTTGAAAAGATAACTATGCAATTTCCTCAACGCATAAACATCATTTCAAATTTGCAAGATGAAATTAAATGCTCTTTCCTATATATCACATCTCATTATACTAGAAACATTATGAAAACAACATTATCCTGAACAAGAGTGCCAGGGGCAAGGAAAACACATCCTAATCATCATCATCATCATGATACTACAAATCCAAAACCTATCACCATTTCCATCAACACATCATACTAAATGTACACATCAAACATCGAGAAAGGTGGAAATCCACAACCCAAAGAAACTACAATCATCAACCATTAGTATTATATAATATCTTGCTCAACAAATCATGACAAGACAACAACATGAATGATCACACAACAATTTCCCATTGTACAAGTTAAATCAAGCATAACATTCAAATCAATAGATTAGGCAACCACGAAAGCTAAAATGAAATGAATATGAATCCTAATACATTCAATGAAACAACAAAAGACAAAACATTCAAATAAAAGGCAAATCATCACTAATGTCTCCCTTTGTTGACCTCCATTATTCTCCTTTCACCTTCAAATTGTGTGGGTGTCACCTATAAATACAAGTGAATAGCAAGCAAGATGATTGCAAGAAATCAATTTGCAAGAAACAACATAAGACTACTCGAAGTGTGGTTAGAATTGAATAAGAAATAGGATCAATTTATAGACAAATTGATGAAGGCAATAATCAGCATGAAAGATCCAAAAGAAGTAACTTTATTCAAAACTGGCAAATTGATTTGAAAGGGGCATGATTATGAAATAATTGAATGACGAAATTATTGACAAGTTTCTATGCAAAACGAATGACAAATTGAGAGAGATTCATGCTTCCAAATGATGACAAATTGGCCACAAAATTTGCTTTCATTATTTCAGTAAAAGGTGCAGACAAATTAGCTTCATGATTTAATGACAAATTTAGAAAAAATAGCATTCAATTTATGACATGATTGAGCACAAAAAGGGGAAATTGAGTGGGAAGAGTTAGGAGGGAATAATTAGTGAGATTTTGAAATTCAAAAATTAGTAAATCAGGCAGAAAAGGGGAAATTAGATAACTAGGAAAGTAGGAAATTAGATGACACCTAATTAATAAATTTCATTTATTAATTAGTCCACAAAATTTGCCAATTAAATGATTTATTAATTGTGACATAAGACATAGGGTTCATTTATCCTAAGAGAAATATTAGTAAAATATTAATAACTAAAGAATTATTAAACCTAGAAAGGAGAAAAGTAATTAAATAGGTCAAACCAATGTCATGACATGATTAATCTGATAAATGAATGATATCTCAACACCTAAAACTAGAACTATGGACAAACATTACAAGAATTTCCTCCGAGTCATAGCACCTAAGAAACTAACGCAAAACATTTTTCAAACCAATCAAATCCACTTCTGACAAATAGCTAAACTGTCAACAAACAACAATTACTAGCCACTTCAACTAAAACACTAGGAATTTCAAAAGATAACTATGCAATTTCCTCAACGCATAAACATCATTTCAAATTTGCAAGATGAAATTAAATGCTCTTTCCTATATATCACATCTCATTATACTACAAACATTATGAAAACAACATTATCCTGAACAAGAGTGCCAGGGGCAAGGAAAACACATCCTAATCATCATCATCATCATGATACTACAAAACCAAAACCTATCACCGTTTCCATCAACACATCATACTAAATGTACACATCAAACATCGAGAAAGGTGGAAATCCACAACCCAAAGCAATTACAATCATCAACCATTAGTATTATATAATATCTTGCTCAACAAATCATGACAAGACAACAACATGAATGATCACACAACAATTTCCCATTGTACATAGTAAATCAAGCATAAGATTCAAATCAATAGATTAGGCAACCACAAAAGCTAAAATGAAATGAATATGAATCCTAATACATTCAATGAAAGAACAAAAGACAAAACATTCAAATAAAAGGCAAACCATCACTAATGTCTCCCTTTGTTGACCTCCATTTTTCTCCTGTCACCTTCAAATTGTGTGGGTGTCACCTATAAATACAAGTGAATAGCAGGCAAGATGATTGCAAGAAATCAATTTGGAAGAAACAACATAAGATTACTCGAAGTGTGGTTAGGATTGAATAAGAAATAGGATCAATTTATAGACAAATTGATGAAGGCAATAATTAGCATGAAAGATCCAAAAGAAGTAACTTTATTCAAAATTGGCAAATTGATTTGAAAGGGGCATGATTATGACATAATTGAATGACGAAACTATTGACAAGTTTCTATGCAAAATGAATGACAAATTGAGAGAGATTCATGCTTCCAAATTATGACAAATTGGCCACAAAATTTGCTTTCATAATTTGAGTAAAAGGTGCAGACAAATTAGCTTCATGATTTAATGACTAATTGAGAAAAAATAGCTTTTAATTTATGACAGGATTGAGCACAAAAAGGGGAAATTTAGTGGGAAGAGTTAGGAGGGAATAATTAGTGAGATTTTGAAATTCAAAAATTAGTAAATCAGGCAGAAAAGGGGAAATTAGATAACTAGGAAAGTAGGAAATTAGATGACACCTAATTAATAAATTTCATTTATTAATTAGTCCACAAAATTTGCCAATTAAATGATTTATTAATTGTGACATAAGACATAGGGTTCATTTATCCTAAGAGAAATATTAGTAAAATATTAATAACTAAATAATTATTAAACCTAGAAAGGAGAAAAGTAATTAAATAGGTCAAACCAATGTCATGACACAATTACTCTAATAAATGAATGATATCTCAACACCTAAAACTAGAACTATGGACAAACATTACAAGAATTTCCTCCGAGTCGTAGCACCTAAGAAACTAACGCAAAACATTTTTCAAACCAATCAAATCCACTTCTGACAAATAGCTAAACTGTCAACAAACAACAATTACTAGCCACTTCAACTAAAACACTAGGAATTTGAAAAGATAACTATGCAATTTCCTCAACGCATAAACATCATTTCAAATTTGCAAGATGAAATTAAATGCTCTTTCCTATATATCACATCTCATTATACTACAAACATTATGAAAACAACATTATCCTGAACAAGAGTGCCAGGGGCAAGGAAAACACATCCTAATAATCATCATCATCATGATACTACAAAACCAAAACCTATCACCGTTTCCATCAACACATCATACTAGATGTACACATCAAACATCGAGAAAGGTGGAAATCCACAACCCAAAGCAACTACAATCATCAACCATTAGTATTATATAATATCTTGCTCAACAAATCATGACAAGACAACAACATGAATGATCACACAACAATTTCCCATTGTACATAGTAAATCAAGCATAAGATTCAAATCAATAGATTAGGCAACCACGAAAGCTAAAATGAAATGAATATGAATCCTAATACATTCAATGAAAGAACAAAAGACAAAACATTCGAATAAAAGGAAAATCATCACTAATGTCTCCCTTTGTTGACCTCCATTATTCTCCTTTCACCTTCAAATTGTGTGGGTGTCACCTATAAATACAAGTGAATAGCAAGCAAGATGATTGCAAGAAATCAATTTGGAAGAAACAACATAAGATTACTCGAAGTGTGGTTAGGATTGAATAAGAAATAGGATCAATTTATAGACAAATTGATGAAGGCAATAATTAGCATGAAAGATCCAAAAGAAGTAACTTTATTCAAAATTGGCAAATTGATTTGAAAGGGGCATGATTATGACATAATTGAATGAGGAAATTATTGACAAGTTTCTATGCAAAATGAATGACAAATTGAGAGAGATTCATGCTTCCAAATGATGACAAATTGGCCACAAAATTTGCTTTCATAATTTGAGTAAAAGGTGCAGACAAATTAGCTTCATGATTTAATGACAAATTGAGAAAAAATAGCTTTCAATTTATGACATGATTGAGCACAAAAAGGGGAAATTTAGTGGGAAGAGTTAGGAGGGAATAATTAGTGAGATTTTGAAATTCAAAAATTAGTAAATCAGGCAGAAAAGGGGAAATTAGATAACTAGGAAAGTAGGAAATTAGATGGGACCTAATTAATAAATTTCATTTATTAATTAGTCCACAAAATTTGCCAATTAAATGATTTATTAATTGTGACATAAGACATAGGGTTCATTTATCCTAAGAGAAATATTAGTAAAATATTAATAACTAAAGAATTATAAAACCTAGAAAGAAGAAAAGTAATTAAATAGGTCAAACCAATGTCATGACACAATTAATCTGATAAATGAATGATATCTCAACACCTAAAACTAGAACTATGGACAAACATTACAAGAATTTCCTCTAAGTCGTAGCACCTAAGAAACTAACGCAAAACATTTTTCAAACCAATCAAATCCACTTCTGACAAATAGCTAAACTGTCAACAAACAACAATTACTAGCCACTTCAACTAAAACACTAGGAATTTGAAAAGATAACTATGCAATTTCCTCAACACATAAACATCATTTCAAATTTGCAAGATGAAATTAAATGCTCTTTCCTATATATCACATCTCATTATACTACAAACATTATGAAAACAACATTATCCTGAACAAGAGTGTCAGGGGCAAGGAAAACACATCCTAATCATCATCATCATCATGCTACTACAAATCCAAAACCTATCATCGTTTCCATCAACACATCATACTAAATGTACACATCAAACATCGAGAAAGGTGGAAATCCACAACCCAAAGCAACTACAATCATCAACCATTAGTATTATATAATATCTTGGTCAACAAATCATGACAAGACAACAACATGAATGATCACACAACAATTTCCCATTGTACATAGTAAATCAAGCATAAGATTCAAATCAATAGATTAGGCAACCACGAAAGCTAAAATGAAATGAATATGAATCCTAATACATTCAATGAAAGAACAAAAGACAAAACATTCAAATAAAAGGCAAACCATCACTAATGTCTCCCTTTGTTGACCTCCATTATTCTCCTTTCACCTTCAAATTGTGTGGGTGTCACCTATAAATACAAGTGAATAGCAAGCAAGATGACTGCAAGAAATCAATTTGGAAGAAACAACATAAGATTACTCGAAGTGTGGTTAGGATTGAATAAGAAATAGGATCAATTTATAGACAAATTGATGAAGGGAATAATTAGCATGAAAGATCCAAAAGAAGTAACTTTATTCAAAATTGGCAAATTGATATGAAAGGGGCATGATTATGACATAATTGAATGACAAAATTAGATGACACCTAATTAATAAATTTCATTTATTAATTATTTCACAAACTTTGCCAATTAAATGATTTATTAATTGTGACATAAGACATAGGGTTCATTTATCCTAAGAGAAATATTAGTAAAATATTAATCACTAAAGAATTATTAAACCTAGAAAGGAGAAAAGTAATTAAATAGGTCAAACCAATGTCATGACACGATTAATCTGATAAATGAATGATATCTGAACACCTAAAACAAGAACTATGGACAAACATTACAAGAATTTCCTCCGAGTCATAGCACCTAAGAAACTAACGCAAAACATTTTTCAAACCAATCAAATCCACTTCTGACAAATAGCTAAACTGTCAATAAACAACAATTACTAGCCACTTCAACTAAAACACTAGGAATTTCAAAAGATAACTATGCAATTTCCTCAACGCATAAACATCATTTCAAATTTGCAAGATGAAATTAAATGCTCTTTCCTATATATCACATCTCATTATACTACAAACATTATGAAAACAACATTATCCTGAACAAGAGTGCCAGGGGCAAGGAAAACACATCCTAATCATCATCATCATCATGATACTACAAAACCAAAACCTATCACCGTTTCCATCAACACATCATACTAAATGTACACATCAAACATCGAGAAAGGTGGAAATCCACAACCCAAAGCAACTACAATCATCAACCATTAGTATTATATAATATCTTGCTCAACAAATCATGACAAGACAACAACATGAATGATCACACAACAATTTCCCATTGTACATAGTAAATCAAGCATAAGATTCAAATCAATAGATTAGGCAACCACAAAAGCTAAAATGAAATGAATATGAATCCTAATACATTCAATGAAAGAACAAAAGACAAAACATTCAAATAAAAGGCAAACCATCACTAATGTCTCCCTTTGTTGACCTCCATTATTCTCCTTTCACCTTCAAATTGTGTGGGTGTCACCTATAAATACAAGTGAATAGCAAGCAAGATGATTGCAAGAAATCAATTTGGAAGAAACAACATAAGATTACTCGAAGTGTGGTTAGGATTGAATAAGAAATAGGATCAATTTATAGACAAATTGATGAAGGCAATAATTAGCATGAAAGATCCAAAAGAAGTAACTTTATTCAAAATTGGCAAATTGATTTGAAAGGGGCATGATTATGACATAATTGAATGACGAAATTATTGAAAAGTTTCTATGCAAAATGAATGACAAATTGAGAGAGATTCATGCTTCCAAATTATGACAAATTGGCCACAAAATTTGCTTTCATAATTTGAGTAAAAGGTGCAGACAAATTAGCTTCATGATTTAATGACAAATTGAGAAAAAATAGCTTTCAATTTATGACAGCATTGAGCACAAAAAGGGGAAATTTAGTGGGAAGAGTTAGGAGGGAATAATTAGTGAGATTTTGAAATTCAAAGATTAGTAAATCAGGCAGAAAAGGGGAAATTAGATAACTAGGAAAGTAGGAAATTAGATGACACCTAATTAATAAATTTCATTTATTAATTAGTCCACAAAATTTGCCAATTAAATGATTTATTAATTGTGACATAAGACATAGGGTTCATTTATCCTAAGAGAAATATTAGTAAAATATTAATAACTAAAGAATTATTAAACCTAGAAAGGAGAAAAGTAATTAAATACGTCAAACCAGTGTCATGACACAATTAATCTGATAAATGAATGATATCTCAACACCTAAAACTAGAACTATGTACAAACATTACAAGAATTTCCTCCGAGTCGTAGCACCTAAGAAACTAACGCAAAACATTTTTCAAACCAATCAAATCCACTTCTGACAAATAGCTAAACTGTCAACAAACAACAATTACTAGCCACTTCAACTAAAACACTAGGAATTTCAAAAGATATTAATGCAATTTCCTCAACGCATAAACATCATTTCAAATTTGCAAGATGAAATTAAATGCTCTTTCCTATATATCACATCTCATTATACTACAAACATTATGAAAACAACATTATCCTGAACAAGAGTGTCAGGGGCAAGGAAAACACATCCTAATCATCATCATCATCATGCTACTACAAATCCAAAACCTATCATCGTTTCCATCAACACATCATACTAAATGTACACATCAAACATCGAGAAAGGTGGAAATCCACAACCCAAAGCAACTACAATCATCAACCATTAGTATTATATAATATCTTGCTCAACAAATCATGACAAGACAACAACATGAATGATCACACAACAATTTCCCATTGTACATTGTAAATCAAGCATAAGATTCAAATCAATAGATTAGGCAACCACGAAAGCTAAAATGAAATGAATATGAATCCTAATACATTCAATGAAAGAACAAAAGACAAAACATTCAAATAAAAGGCAAACCATCACTAATGTCTCCCTTTGTTGACCTCCATTATTCTCCTTTCACCTTCAAATTGCGTGGGTGTCACCTATAAATACAAGTGAATAGCAAGCAAGATGATTGCAAGAAATCAATTTGGAAGAAACAACATAAGATTACTCGAAGTGTGGTTAGGATTGAATAAGAAATAGGATCA